>NC_041219.1:91889791-91925640 GCF_002837175.3 Physeter macrocephalus
TCTGAGGGTTGCCTTTTTGTCTTGTTTATGGTTTCCTTTGCTGTGCAAAAGCTTTTAAGTTTCATTAGGTCCCATTTGTTTATTTTTGTTTTTATTTCCATTTCTCTAGGAGGTGGGTCAAAAAGGATCTTGCTGTGATTTATGTCATAGAGTGTTCTGCCTATGTTTTCCTCTAAGAGTTTGATAGTTTCTGGCCTTACATTTAGATCTTTAATCCATTTTGAGCTTATTTTTGTGTATGGTGTTAGGGAGTGTTCTAATCTCATACTTTTACATCTACCTGTCCATTTTTCCTAGCTTATGGAAGAGGCTGTCTTTTCTCCACTGTATTTTCTTGTCTCCTTTATCAAAGATAAGGTGACCATATGTGCGTGGGTTTACCTCTGGACTTTCTATCCTGTTCCATTGATCTATATTTCTGTTTTTGTGCCAGTACCATACTGTCTTGATTACTGTAGCTTTGTAGTATATTCTGAAGTCAGGGACCCTGATTCCTCCAGCTCCATTTTTCATTCTCAAGATTGCTTTGGCTATTCGGGGTCTTTTGTGCTTCCATACAAATTGTGAAATTTGTAGTGAGGTGGATGGATCTAGAGTCTGTCATACTGAGTGAAGTAAGTCAGAAAGAGAAAAACAAATACTGTATCCTAACACATATATATGGAATCTAAGAAAAACAAACAAACAAACAAAAAAAAAAACGGTCATGAAGAACCTAGGGGTAAGACGGGAATAAAGGCACAGACCTACTAGAGAATGGACTTTAGGATATGGGGAGGGGGAAGGGTAAGCTGTGACAAAGTGAGAGAGTGGCATGGACATATATACACTACCAAATGTAAAATAGATAGCTAGTGGGAAGCAGCCGCATAGCACAGGGAGATCAGCTCGGTGCTTTGTGACCACCTAGAGGGGTGGGATAGGGAGGGTGGGAGGGAGGGAGACGCAAGAGGGAAGAGATATGGGAACATATGTATATGTATAACTGATTCACTTTGTTATAAAGCAGAAACTAACACACCATTGTAAAGCAATTATACTCCAATAAAGATGTTAAAAAGAAAAAAAAAAGAACACAGCAAAGCCACTCCCAGATTCCTGACCACAGAAACCATGAGATAGTAGATGTCTGCTGTCTTAAGCCACTAATTTTAGGGATACTTTGTAACACAGCAACAGATAACTCATGCAATTGGGGAAAGTTTCCCCATCATTAATGAACTGATGGCTAAAATCATGTGAATGTGTTTCCTTTAAAAGAAAACAAAAAACTCTCCCATCTGCACATTAAAAAAAAAAAAATTAGAAACCAAATTTCCTAGCCTATTTTAAAATATCCCAGATAAAGATTATCAATGTGTTTGAACCAACTGCTAAAAATACAAAAATGCAACACATTCCAAAGAGTTTGCAAGAATGACTGATTGACATCAGGGAAGATGAAAAGTTATTAATTAAATTTCAAGAACAACCTGAGCATAGTGCTTGAGGTTGAAAAAAATAGCATCATGATTTGGTTAATCATGCCAAACAAACACTTCTTCCGTTGAAACTCTGCCTCTTTGTGAAGTATCTTGTTTTGATTAAAACTAAAAATTAAACTGAACTTAGAGCCAGTCCTTTAAATTACCCTAACACAAAGTATTTCACCAAAGTTTTCAAAAATATATAACATTTTCAAGCCCATTGCTCATGCTAATATTTAATAATATTTTTGTGGGAGCAAAAGTTTAAAATATTGTCTATATAATCTTACCTCTGTGTATTTTGTAAGCTATATAACAAGCTAGTATGAGAGTTCATGTATATAAGTAACTAAATGTCCATATAAATTATTAAAGAACTACCTATTTAAAGAGTACGTGCTCAAGTTACTTTTACTCATAAGTGTATGCAGTTGAAACAGTTTATATACACCTGACCTCAAAGATAAGTCCAAGTGCTTTCCCTTAGATTGCACAGCTTCCACCTATCTTTCTAGTTCTGCACTTAGAGCCACTTGCAATTCTCAAGACCCTCTTGAGTGAGCTTAGAAGGGATCCTCCCCCAGGAGCCTTTCTTCTAGCACCACCCCCACCCGGCTGCCATGTCCACTGAAGAACTCCTACTCATATTTCAATGCTCAGCTTACTTGTCAACTGTTCCATGCATTTCCTCGTCCCCTTCCTCTCCCTCCACCTCCCAGTGCTCTCACAGTACTTTTGTAATTCCTTTATTACAGGACTTGCCACACTGTGGTATATTTTAAGGATTTGTTTGTTTTTCATCTACCCTTCCCAAACTGAGGGCTTCCTACAAAATTTACTCAGTAGATGAATGTACAGATGAACTCATTTTTTCAGATCATTTTTCTCATGGCTCAAAGTCTAAAAAGGTGAGAAGAGACTCTTCCTTCATCTCAGCCTGGCTAGATAACTGGAAACTTCACCACCAAAATTTAATTTAATAAAATGTTTAAATAATTTGTTTCAAAAAAATTGAAAAATTGATTTAAGGACCAGATCCAGCATTTTTGAGCAGATTTGTTTTAATATTGGGTAAGCCAGCGTTGTCTGCCAGACTGCCTCGGGTTAAATCCACTTCTGCTGCTTGGGCACATTAAGTATCCTCACTGTGCCTCAGTTTCCTCACCTAGTAAATGGAGAAAATAATAATTTGTGCATATAGGTATGGCACAGAGTAAAAGTTCAATAAGCGTTGTTTATTATCCTGTTGCCTTTGTGCAGAGATATTCAGCAAATGAGTAATAAGTGCTAAATAAATTCCCAGAGTGGACCTCCCCTGCACCTACCCCTGTGAATAGATGTATACACCCACAGAGAGAAGCACCTTCAGGGCAGGGCTGTGTCTACTTTTACTTTCATTGTTGTAACCCCAGTGCTTGGCATAAAGTAGGAGGCTCATTTAATGTTTGTTGATTTAATTCAAAATTCCCCATACATTCCTGCCTTGTACAGATTTGAATTCACATTGTAGTTCAGACCACCCTTTGGAAAGCATTCTCAGGGTAGCTATTGTCAGAAGCAGGATGTGGGGAAACAGTTAACGTGGTGGCTAATGTTGCAGGAAAAGCTGAGAAAGAGACACAGGAGGAAATGACAGTTCAATAGGGCACAAAAGTCGATCAGTAATGTAGTGGGAAATGATTCATAAATGCAGTATTTACACACAAGTACAAAATGTTCCAGTGACTTCAGAAAGTTAAAAGGTTTATTTAAAAACAAACAAACAACAACCTTGACAAATTCTAACACAGAATAAGAAATTTTTAAAATCAAATCAATTCTATTGTCAGAATTCTTTCAGTTACAGGAGACTAACAGAAGGATAACTGGGATAACTGGGATAAGATTTATAAAGGAATTTTGTGGGCTCACATAAATGACAAACTCATCAGGTGGGTCTATCAATCTATTTATTCCTTTATCTATGCATCCACATGTCCATCTCTCTGACTCCCGATCTGTCTAGCTTTTGATCATCT
Source organism: Physeter macrocephalus (assembly GCF_002837175.3). Taxonomy (NCBI): domain Eukaryota; kingdom Metazoa; phylum Chordata; class Mammalia; order Artiodactyla; family Physeteridae; genus Physeter; species Physeter macrocephalus. The sequence goes on from NC_041219.1 coordinate 91,893,276, forward strand.
CTTACTGCGGGCAAGTGTTCTCCATTTGGCAGAGGAAAAAAAGGGCAAAACCGCCAACAACTCCAGCCATACATCATCCCAGTTCATTAGCCAGAGGTGGGAATTACCTTTTCCCTCTTGGTTCCATGTAAGGTGGGAAGGGTTGCTGGGTAACCTGAACAAGATCTGTCTACCACATCCACAAAGGAAAAACCACTCCAAATTCTGCTAGTTCACCACACAAACCACTTGCCACCTTCACATTCCCTGGCAGTGCTAGTGAATAACTTTTATATGATATCCTGGCACATATTTTTTCATTTGACATTTCATCATAAACATTTTACCCATTGCTACATAGACTTTATAATGATCAGTTTTAAGGGTCGATATAACATTTAATTAAGTCATTAGTCATTATGTAATAATTTACTTATCACTTCCTTAATGATTAATATTTCTGCAATTTCCAACTGTTGCTGTAATTTAAAAATAGAGTAATTATTCTCTTCTTACCATTCTTACCTATAGCATATTAGTTTAAAAAAAAATTTCCTTAAGATACTTCCCAGAAATTGGATTAATGAGTGAAACAGTAAGAACAGTTACATAGTTCTAGCTCTTAAGATACATAACCAAATGTATGTTTAAAAAGTTGAACCAATTTTCGGTGTATTCAGTGACGTGTACATGCCTAGCATCACCATGTGATACGAAGGATCACGTGCAGATAAACTTTCATGAAGTCATGGTGCCTGAACATTCTCACCAGTTCACAATGTCTTCATTAATCCTGTGACATTTATAGCCTGACTTTCTCACTTGAGGAAACATACATGAGATTACCTAGCACAGTACGTAGCACATAATAGGCCCTAAAAGTTAGGTAAAGCTGCAACAGAATCTGTTATATGCCCATTTATCTTTCTAGGGAAGACCACCTTTTGAAATGAGGGCTTCGATCATACAAAGTACAGAACAAAGATAAGCAAAAATAAATCTGTGGGTTCATTTCTACACAAAACTATCCAGAAGAAGGAATACTTAACCTTTTTATCTGATGACTCCCTTAAGCTTCTCTTACCTGTTTTGGCAAACAATCAAATAAATCTGAAGATGTTATTCTCATAGAAGCACAATGCAATTAGTGTTGGTCTTTCTCTAAGAGTTTGTTTTGTTTTGTTTTGTTTTTAAGATTAAACATGCCCTCCATTGCTCAATGTTGTGTGTCAAAACCCTGGATGCGTCAGAGTGACCTATGGAAGGCCAGGTCATTTTTTTTATGCAGTTGTCTGGGGCCCATCCCCTATCCTCCCATTTAGAATCCCCACAGGTTGAGCCGGGTATTTGTAACTTTTAAATCTCTGTAGGTGATTCTGACACAGAGCCAGGATTGGGGAAGCAAATAAATCAGCCAGTAATGAGGTATTAGTATTAATGTCAGTTCTTCAATTTAAATTGAGAATACACTTGATTGGGGGTTTTTCCTGATACCTTCCCCCTGTCTCATGGTCCCATGGGGTGGGAATACCACCCCCCTCTCTGAGCCCACCTCCCACAGACCCTCTGCCCACTCTGCGGACCAGCCTCCTGCACATCCAGCTTCCCACGGGAGGCTGTGGTTCTTTAGGTTGCCAGTGCCTGCGCCTGGGGGCGTCCGCCCAGAGCCCGACTGAAGGGCCAGTGGGTGCCCTGTGCTAACAGACCCAGGCCACATTCTGCAGAACCCACCTGGGTCATTCTCCCAATCTACCAGTTCCCAACTCAGCCAGGAAAAGGGGTGCTATCTCTTGGGCTCCCTCAAACCCCGTGAGGAGTTGTCTATTTATGCATTTCATCTTCCTTCCTAGAGCACATGCTTGTTGAGGACAAGCTGACACATCTCCCATATGGTTCGTAAGGCACAGAGCCTGGCACCTAACAGACGTCAGATAAATGTGCGGTGAACAGGGGGTGAAGGGAGGTGTGACATCCACTCCACACCCGCTGTGTGCCAAACAGCATGTGAGGTCTTTACCGGATCTCATGCTACCTGCATCACAGCCCTGGGAGGTAGGATTTAATATTCCCAGTTTGCAGGCAAGAATAGAAATTGTCTATTTGTCTCCACTCAAATGGAGTCCATTCTGTCTGAGAGTATTTATAGGCAAGAACATTACAAAGTGAGAATTTATTCCCCTTTTTCTACGTGCTGCCTAGTTTTCTTGAGATGATTTGCTCTCAGCACACAAAAGTCCGCAGATTCCTGATATAACAGACATATAGTTATCTAGAGATGTGTGCTCTTGGTTAGAAATTATCAAATTGATGAGCTTTAACCCAGACAAGTGCCCTTTCTCTTTCTACATTGTTGATTATCATGAGATCTTGGTATTTCGAATAGGATTATGCCATTTGGGCTGGGCGCTTAAAATTTCCCTGAGGGCCAAGGCTGAGTAATTTTCAGGTAATGAGCTTTAATGTCCAAGGAAAGAGACATCCTGAATCACCTTCTGAACCTGTGCCACGGATCTGCTGTAATACTCAGTATCCATCGTTCTAGAACCTTACATAATTGATCTTGTGACTTGAAATTGAATCAGTTTCCAGGCTTCTTCCAAAGTAGTTGCCCTCCTGAACCGTAATCTATTACAGATACACTTAGCCAGGCAGATGAAGAAAAAGAAAATGATCATTCCTGGTGCTTCCACCTTCACTGAGGAACCTCTGAAGTCACTCTGAGCCCCCTTTACCCTCGAGGGCAGAGTGAACCACAGGCAAACTTTTCCCCAGCCTGAAAAATTACTGAGAGTGAGAATCAGAGGAAAGGGAGATCCTTCCACAGACCCAGGGATTCAGGTCTTTAGTTCTCCAAGGGCTCTGAGCCACCACCCTGAAGAGTGACCTGAGTTATACAAACCCTTGTGCACATCACCAGGGAGAGAATCCATATGAGCGTGCAATATCAGTGTGCAAAGTGTAGTAATATTCCTTAAGCCATACCCCACTCATTCAAAATTTGAGATCATCAAACCTGAAAACAGAGGCTCAGTGAGGTTAAGTGACTTGCCAGAAATCACACAGCTCTCAAGTAGCAGAACTGTGGTTTGAAGGTAATTCTCCAGAACTTAAGTTCAGTGTTTTGCTTACTAAAGAGTACTGCCCTTACGGGGAAGGGAAAGCTGAAATGTAACTTTATTCTAAAATAATTTATCACCTAAAAAATAGCATAACAGAGGATGTGTAGAGATGAGGGTAGACAGAAAAATACACGGTTTTCCTATTTAAAAAGAGATTGTTAGGTGATTCCCTGGTGGCGCAGTGGTTAAGAATCCACCTGCCAATGCAGGGGACCCAGGTTCGGGCCCTGGTCCGGGAAGATCCCACATGCCGCGGAGCAACTAAGCCCGTGCGCCTAGACCCTGTGCTCCGCAACAAGAGAAGCCACCGCAGTGAGAAGCCTGCACACCACAATGAAGAGTAGCCCCCGCTCGCTGCAACTAGAGAAAGCCCAGGCGCAGCAACTAAGACCCAATGCATCCAAAAATAAATAAATAAAATAAATAAATTTTTAAAAAAGAGAGAGAGATTGTTAGGAATGAGGGAAAAATAGGAGGTTAGAATTAAAAGTCCACTCTTCAATATGCCAGCTGGATAATGGGAGTTAGTTGATTGCTGTGACCTTCAAATTTTCTCATCTATGGACCTACTCACAAGGACCTACTCACAAGGTTATTATAAGATTTAAATGAAATAATACAGATAAGCTAGCTGAAACTGAGGTATTCAATAACATTACTTCTCTTCCTTGAAACAGATACAAGTTAACCATCATTCTTATCCAATCATTAGAGAGCCCTCCCAAGGACTCTTACATAATGGTTTTTTTGTCTGTTATTGTGTTTATTTATTTGCTTAACTATTTATTTTCTGCCTCTTCCCACTAGGAGGTAAGTTCAGACAAGTCCATTTCTGTCCTATTCCCCTCATCTGTCCCCCAGGCCACTTTTTTTCTCCCATACTATACAGAAAATCATATGCAGTAACTCACCCATGTCTAATACTTGAAGTCTTTGGTTACTGCCAAAAGCATACGAATAGAAATAAATGCAAATTACCCCACTCCAAGAAAAAGAGAAATTAGAAATTTACAGAGTACATTTTCCCAACCCTACGCAGGAATTAAGGAGTCTATTTTCAACTCATAAGGTCGTTCTGATGCGCCCAAGGACTAAATACAGAATAAACTTCAACAAGCCACAAAAGCATCTACATCTCTCTACAGACTCTTACCTTTGAATAAAAATAAACTGAAGCATGTGCCACTTGTGTTAAAAAAAAAATTCTGGGCAGTTCACCAAAACCAAATTGGGGGAAATTACTGTAATGTCAGGTTGCCTGATGGGCATGTGCATCATGGTACCACACATAGGCTTGGAGTCCAAACATCCCTGAGTTGGAATCCCGACTCTCCTGTTTACCGGCTGCGACAACTTGGGTTATTTACTTAAATCTCTCTGAGCCAGTTTCCTCATTTTTAAATACAGATATTAATATCTGCCCCCTCACAGTCTCGTTAAGGAGAATAATGAGAAAATGTATGCAGAGCACTTAGCGCAGAGCAGGAAAAGCACAGGAAACCTCAGGAGCAGCGTTCACACCCTTCGAGCTGCTCTCGTGCCCCAATTTCCAAACAGCCCACATGCCCTCCTCCACTTCTACCCCATTCACATTATATTCCATCCCTTTCGTCCCCTCCTCCAAATTGGTCTCTAGGCACAGACTCAGTTAATCCCCCAATCCACAATGGTCAATAAAATTATCTTTAAAGGGTATACCCTCAAGCCGTAGGTTTCTGTAGACAATTCCTTCAGTACCAAAAGAAGTTTGTACTTTGAACTTTGTACCGGGTACTTTGAAAAGATATGAATAAACATACATCAGAGATGACCTCTCTGATACCAATAAATAACTCAAATACATCAAATGTATAACAAGAAATCTTGCTTTGTTTTACTAAAAGAAGAAACGGTGTCGCTGATAAGAGGTAGCTAATATACGACATGAACCTCCTAGACTCAACCCAAGGGAATTGTTCTCTGTGGCATTTTTCCTCTCTGGTTGCCCTTAACATTCTTCATAAATAATATTTGACAAGAAAAAACTTCAATAGTAAAACTATTTAAAAATCTAACTATCTCCAAATATGTACGTCTTATGTTTGCTACTGTTTAATTTTCCATGATTTCACTGTCCAGTAATTCAGGGAGAAAAATTGTTGCTTTAAAACATCAATTACCAGGTACCTGCCTCAACAAAATAACCAGATAATTACCAAAATCTTGACTCTGCGTAGAGTTGGGTAGGTAAGTATGACAGTATGTAACACACCAGAATTTGCTGCTAAATGAGATTTAAATATTATCAACAAACCATGATTGAGTACCTATTCCATTTAGATAAAAATATTATGCTATAGTGACACCAAATCAGAGATTACAAAGGCCCTGTTAAATACTATTCTGCTAAACTCTAGAGAGCCCCAAGCCTGTACAGTAGAGTGGCCCATCAGAACAGAGGAAAAACAGAATCAAAGTCAAAAGAACAGACTTGAGCCCTGGAGCAAACCCTCTGTGACAGGGAGGCCTTGAACAAATCACTTAACCTCTAGTTGAGCCCTTAATCTTCTCAGCTATTAAAATTAGAGTAAACATTATGTCCCTTATTTATTTCAGAGGGTTGGGGTGCTTTGAATGAAAATTCAGATAGGAAAGAATTTTGTAAAATATTCTCTGAAACACAAGTAATTTTGTTTGAAATGCTTGAGTGAACCGAAGTCCTGAGTCATGTTCAAATGCTACCATATAGGGTCTTAACCTGAGAAACACTGATGGACCATCGTCACTGCCAACAGGGTATGCAAAACTATGAGTATATCTGCACATGGACTTTTTTTTGGGTGGAGGGGCCATAGTTTTCATGAGTTTCTCCAAAGGACCTTTTGTTCCTCTCTTCTTTCACGCCCCACCCCCCAAATTAAATACCATCATTCTAAAATAATTTGGTATCTTGACTGAACTGTGATCACATATTTTTGTAAAGCAAATATCCACTTCTAATGTATATAAGTTCAGATTTCCATTTCTGGATTCTTTTCATAAAGGCATCATGTACATTTGGAAAAATTTAAGGTTAGAAGGAAAATGTGGCCCTAAACTGGTTGGTTGCAATGCTTCCATGCAAACAGGGATGGGATGAAATGGTTTCTTCATATCCCTTCCCATCTTAAAGACTTAGTTCCCTTGTTTGCCATTTATTTGAACTGATCCCTACGAATCACCTTAGAAATATTCTTGGTCCTGAAATAATAAGGACATAATACAAACTCTTTATATAATGATGTTCATCCACAATGTTATTTATAACATCAAAATATTGGGGGAAAAAAACTCTAAGTATTCAGTAAGTGATAGTATATCCTAGGATGGAATACTATGCAACATGTTCTAAAGTGATGCTTTCAAAAGATCTTTAAGAACGTGGTAAATGTTAACCCTACTAAAGTAAGCTTAATACAAAAGGAACAAAATTATATGAAAAGTATAATTGTGTTGTAAAATTACATGTAATATGTATATATTCACATAGTACATATTTTATTATAGCTAGCCTGAAAGGATATATACCAAACACTAATAGTGGTTATCTCTAGGTGGTGGGATTATGGATTATTTTTTATCTTACTTTTATTTAATTTTCCTTTCTTTTTGTTGTCAGTTTTCCTTTTCTAGTTTGTTGCTGTTACCTTATTTTTCTTCAAAACAAAAATACTTTTTTATTCCTGATTATAAAAACAACTGTAAAATATTTAGGTAGTACAGAAAGACACCAATTAAAAAGCAAAAATCACTAGAAAACCTCCCAATGGCAGACACCACTGTTAACATTTTGATGCAGTCCTTCTGAGTTTATTTCTACACATGTTCCCCTACACACACACACACACACACACACACACACACACATACACACACACTACAAAAAGAGAATCAAACATACATGTTCTTCATAGTCTGTTTTCTTTTAAACTAACAGACTTTATTAGAGCAATTTTAGGTTTACAGAAACAATGCACGGAAAGTACAGAGAGTTCATATACACTCATTCCTCCCCACACACACCCATTCCCCCTGCAATTAACATCTTGCATTGGTGTGGTATATTTGTTACAACTGATGAAACAATATTGATATATTATTATTAACTAAAGTTTACATTAGGATTCACTCTTTTATGGTTTTACCAAATGCATAGTGTCATGAATCCACCATTAGAGTATCATACAGAATAGTTTCACTGTCCTAAGAGTCCCCTGTGCTCCACCAATTCATCTCTGCCTCACTTTTCCCACAGCCCCCAGCAACCACTGATCTTTTCTGTCTCCATGGTTTTGCCTTTTTCAGAATGTCATATAGATGAAATCATACAGCATGTAGCTTTTCAGATTAGTTTCTTTCAGTTAGCAATATGCATTAAAGTTTCCTCTGTGTCTTTTCTGTCTTTTTTAAGATGTGATAGCTCTTTTTATTTAAATTGCTGAATAATATTCCATTGTCTGGATATACTACAGTTAACATATCTATTCATCTACTGAAAGACATCTTGGCTGCTTCCATTTTTTTGGCAACTATGAATAATACTGCTATAGATAGGCATGTATGTGTAGGTTTTTGTGCAGACGTAAGTTTTCAAGTCCTTTGGATAGATACCTAGATGTGTGATTGCCGGGTCATATGATAAGCCCATGTTTAGTTTTGTAAGAAACTGCCAAACTGTCTTCTAAAATGACTGTTGTAGTCTGCTTTTTAATCAAAAGTTTATTATAGATGTCTTTCCATATAAATAAATAATAATTGCATAGTATTCCATACTCTGTACATACTGTAGCTTATTGAACCATTTGTCTATTAATAGGCATCAAGGGCATTTCCAATTTTTTACTATTGCAAATGATGCTGAGATAAACATTGTCATACATATGTCTTTGATCACATGTTTAATTATATCTGGGCAAAAAAGTCTAAGAAAATTTATAAGGCGTGAACATATTTAGCTCTGAAGCAAGACTATACAAATTTACTCTCCCATTAGGAGTAAATGAGAATGTTGTTTCCCCTTTTTCTCTCATAATTAATCCTCCTCAACCTTACCAACCCAACAGCTTATAAATTGCCTCTCAATGTGTTTCAGTTTACCTTTCTTTGATTCTTTGATTACTCAAGAAGTTAAACATCTTTTCACTTATATTGGATATTTCTAACTCTTTCTTTGTGAAAATCTCTCTCTGTTTCTTTTTACTTTTGCTGTTGGAGTATGTAAAAAATTATTTTTGCTTTCTAAAACTCTTTATATACCTCATTTCTGCTTTCTAATAGGCAGTTTATTAGAATATGTCCTATCAATTTAAGCGCTCTAAGAGCAATGGGAAAGAAACATTATCACATTAAATGTGTATACTAATTTCAGGAAGGGTGAACAAAACAAAGTAAGGAAATTCAGTGTTTCTGTGATGTGTGCTCTTTTTCCAAAAAAAATGTAACTTTTGTGGGTGGGGATTTTGAATTTTTTGGTTTATTCTGTTTTGGTTTTGCCACACTAAACTTTTATATGGTGAACTCTGTGGACCTTCTATTTTGTTTTCTGACCTTGTGATCATGTTTTAGCAGGCTTTCTCTAGTCAAAGAGCATTAAAAGAAAATTTACTTCAATATTCATCTAGCAGTTTAATGTATGTTTCTCAACACTGAAGTCTTTTATCCATTTGTAATTTTTGTCTGTATAAGGTAGAATGTCAACTTATTTTTTTCCGAATGGCTTGCAAGTTATTCTAGCACCGTTTATAAACAGTTGATCCTTTTTGGCCACTTTATCACACGCTAAATCTTCATACATATTTGGGCCAATTCCTGAACTCAGTACTTTGTTCCATTTTTTTCCCGTGGCTCTTTGAAGCTAAGACCACACTGTTTTAATTACTGTAGCTTTTAATATCTCAGATAACCTCATGACTCACCTCCTGCAGGTCTTTACTCAAATACCACCTTTTCTGTGAGATCCTTCCCAAGCACCCTACTTACAACTGCAGCTTCCCTTTACCCTCACCCCTGCCCTGCACCCCACCACTATGGAGTCTCTGCTTAATTCTTCTCCTTAGCACACGTCACCATCTGACATCCTATGTATTTTACTTAGTCATTTGCTTATTGTCTGTATCTCTAAACTTAAGTTCCATGCAATGATGTTTCACCAGAACAAGGATTTTATTCTCTTGTATTCACTTTTGTATCCCCAGTGCCTGGAACACTACCAAGCACAGAACTGATTCTCAAAAAATTTGTTGAATGAAAGACTATCCGGTTGAGAGAAACATACTACATACAACCGTTACCCCTTTTTTGAGAATTCACTAGTTCTTTTTATACAACCATTCTTGCATGAAATATAGTATTAAGCTGACCAGGTTGATTGGCCTAATGTTGAATAAATAGATTATTTTAGGAAGAATTGACAACTGTACAGCCTTGAATACTTCCAAGTAAGATCCAGTTATTTCTTTATTTTTTCAAGTCTTCTTTTATGTCCCTCAGTGTACTTTAATGATTTTCTTTGTAAAGGTCTTACGAATTTCATATTAATATTGTTCCTAGTCATTCTGTGATGTTTGTGTTATTATTCATTCACTGACTCAATAAATGTTTCTTGTTGTCTCCCATGTGCCAGGCAGTGTTCTAGGAGCTGGGAATGCAGCAGCGAACAAAAATTGTTCTCTGCCCTCATGGACTTTATGTTCTAGTGAGAATGGAATTCTTTTTTCCCTTATATTTTTAAACTGGTAATGTTTGGTATACAAAACAGCTATTGAGTTTTGTGTATTTAATTTTAACCTGTCTTCTTACTAAATTCTCTTACTGTTTCTGAGAGTATTGCAACTGATTTTCTAGTTTTACCAAGTAGACAATCATGTCACCCACAGATAGTGAAACTTTTGCCATTGAAAATTTTGCCATCTCTTTTCCAAACATATATGTCTCTAGTTCATTTTCTCCTTTTATCTATTAACACAGTGAAGTTTTCCAATACAGTCCCTGTATTTACCAACGTTTTAACTGCTGAAATTAATCCCATTTTTTTAGGCAAGAAGAAAAGTCATTAAAATTGTTTTTAATATTTATGCCTGTATAACATACCTGAAATTTTATCTTAGGTATAAATTTATCTGATATGATCCAAATATCTGATTTGATACAATTGACATCAGTTGGATACCACTGATGTAAAAGTCATATTGAGAAAATATTAATTTTTTTCTCTTTGCTGGCAGATTGTTGATGCAGAATTGATGAAAAGATTGAAGTTGGTTGAGGTTTAGGGGCCTAAGTAATTCATTGAGTCAACTACTGGTGAATCTATTTTTTTAAGATAAAACATAAAACTATGTTTCTCCATTGAAAGTTAGAAAGCATTACATTTACTTATTTCTTTTTTTTTTTTTTGCGGTACACGGGCCTCTCACTGTTGTGGCCTCTCCCGTTGCGGAGCACAGGCTCCGGACGCGCAGGCTCAGCGGCCATGGCTCATGGGCCCAGCCGCTCCGCGGCATGTGGGATCTTCCCGGACCGGGGCACGAACCCATGTCCCCTGCATCGGCAGGCAGACTCTCAACCACTGCGCCACCAGGGAAGCCCTACTTATTTCTTTTATATTACTTTCTATTTGCCAATTACTTGTACAAACATTGAAATAGCTACAGATTTAATTTGTATATCCAACCACATTGAAATAAGGTTGCCTGAGTAGTTTTACACCACATTTGTAAACTAAGATTTTCTGAGGAGTTTCATTTGTCCTAATAAAATAAATCAGGGATTAAGAGCAATGATACGGTACACATTTCTACAGCTGAAGGAAATGAGACGGGGCAGCCCTAAGTGTCTTGCACATGCTCATATGGTAGGTGGCAGAGCCCGGTCTCAAGCTCTGGTTTTCTGCTTCACATCAAATATTCTCTCCACAGTGCTGTCCCTTTTACTTGGTCTTTTCTCCATAATTAGAAACATTCCAATGTGTTTCCTCACTTGCCCAGAAAATTTTCTTAATTGCTACCTTTGCCTATTATTTTAGTAAGAAATTATTTCTTATAAAATTCACATGTGGCTTTTGATTTTATGGCATCCTTTTCCTGGAGGTTCAAATAATAACTGTATGCTTGAAGAGTAAATTCTTAACACAGCCCTGTGTGTGGGGAAGCAGAAATGATGAGTCTCCTGTGATATAAATCAACATTCTAATCGTTAAAAAATAGATGCACTCACTCATAAGTGTCACAAAACATTCCAAACTGAGTAGGAAGGAATATCTGAGTGGAAGTGATAAGAGCCAAGCCTGGAGAGGAAGCACGACAGCCCATTACAAGCTATTGAAAAGTTCCATGAAAAAAAAAAAAAAAATGACATACAGCAGGAAATTCCTGACCAGTAGTGTAATCTCTTACATAAATGTGTTGGCAGATAAATGGATTTTTATGATTTTGCTTATGCCCACTTTTTTTTTAGATGTGTCACTTTAGATGTGACACTTTTTTAGATGTGTCACTTTGTATTGTAACTTCACTCTAACTCTTGTTTAATGGCCCGATTCAATAAATTGTAAGTTCATCTTAATCCCCTCAAAATACTCTTGGCCCTTTGCCTCAAAGTGGGGGAAGACGTTAGTGACTAAAATACCAAAAGAAACTTGCTGTAAGTTAATTCCTGGAAAAGTATGATATGGAGGATTCAGTATAGTAATACCCTAATTTACTATTACCGTATATGGGAATTAGGCAGTGGAAATTTTAATATGCTGATTAAGGCCATAGCTATAGAACTCTAAACATGGCACTGAGAGTAAAGAGCTAAAAAGTAAATGAAATAAATATGTACCAAAACCAGGCATATGTTAAATACTGACCTAGATGTTTTACTTACATTTTCTCATTTCATTTTTATAGCAACACTGCAAAATGACTATTATGCTCATTCCATCGAAGCAGGATAGAAGTTTCTAGAAGATGAAGTTATATAATCCATGCCCTCCCACCTCTGAGGCAGACCTAGATTTAGTAATTCCTGGCTCTGCCACTTTCTGCCTATGCAACCCTGGGCCAAGTGTGAGCTTTACTTTCCTCACTTGTAAAATGAGAGTGATGATACCTACCTCACCACCTCACAAGTTTACCGCGAATACACATAATAAACTGCAAAACAAAACACATTGGCAGTTTCTACTATTAACGCAAACAAATAGTTAAACTAATAAGAGAAAGGGATGGGAATCGATTTCCAAATTACTTTCTCGTACACTTTGTTTTCAAATGCTTGATTACACAATACTGAGCTGTGTTTTCCAGGCAAGGTCTTTCTGGTTGAGCGTCAATGAATCATTTCCTTCATATTCAAACGAAAGATATGCCTGGGTAGGTCAAGTTCCACCCTGCTTTATCTTAACAATTCCTACATTGCAGGTAAGCAAACAATTAGGATTGTTAAGAATTTCACTCCTAGGAGTCTAAGATTCCCTCTCTGCAGTTATTTCCAGCACAAACGACGGAGACTGTAGGGTCATTGACCTACTGACACTGGGTCTACCATGACAAGCTCTATGCCAGTAAAGTGAGAGGCAAGAGAAGTAATTCCAGTATTTTCCATTTTTCTTGTCAACTAAACTGTTTGCAAATGAAATCTCATGTGGCTCTACAACATAAACAACAGATAATAAAAGCAATATTTTATTAGAATATTTCATTGGTTCAAATTTGTTACATGTTTTTATTATAAGATTAATAAATGAAAATGGTGAATTTTAAGGAACACAAAAAAATTGAAATTGGAGGTTATTCATGATAGTGATACAAATCTTAACCTCAGCATCTCAAAATTTCATTTTGTTGTTTTGTTTTCACTAAATTGAGATAAGTCTGATTCACAGGCAATTGCAAATGAGAACAGTTTTTGTTGGTTGGCTGTTGGTTTTGTTTTTGTGGTGACTGTAAGTTTGGATGTTTTGTTTTGTCTTCATATTTAACAGTTTATATTGCTTTTCAATTAAGCAGTTAGCCAGAGAGACTATTTGAAAATGTGCACAGAAATAAGTTAAGTTACTAGCCATACAACTTAACATCACCACAATTTAATATTGTTCTGAAAGTATTTATAGATAAAATATTTGTTTAGCTGGACAACTCAAGAGAATCAGCTGAAAAACTATTACAAACAACGAAGACTCCAGTATGGTGAAAAACATAATATGGAAAAATCAATAGTCTTCATATATACAAACAACATCCAGAAGATATAGTAGAAGAAATCACTCTATTTACCAAAAAAAACAAAAAGGTTAAAATTCCTCAAGATAAACTCGATAGTTATTTTTTGAAAGACTCAAGCAAATGGAAAGACATATCATGTTTTTGGTTTAAAAGACTCAGCATCTTAAGATGTCAATTCTTTCAGAAGTTAATTTATGAATATCGGGCCTCCCACTCCCAAAATTGTTAGTAGGATTTTTTTCAAACTAGGCAAGTTGATTTTTAAGTTCCTATATAAAACTAAATAAGCAATAAGAGCCAGGAAAAAGCATCTAGGGAAAAATAAAAAGAAGAATGAGGAAGGATTGATCATACCAATTATTAAAACTGATGGGAGAGAAGGAAGGAAGGGATGGAGGGAGGGAGAAAGGCAAACATATAATTGTCAGGGTCTGCAGTGAACATCTCAGAAGAAACTGGCTATATTGGCTGGCTCTGTGGAACAGAATTAGATGACTTTTGTACCAGTTTTAAATTTTATATCAGATGCATGTATAACCCATTCAAAAACTTTAAAATAAAATAATTTTAATACATAGACACTATTTGAGTAAATGAAGACTGTAATAATCTGCTCTATGAAGTTAAGGGAAGCACATATCAATTACATTTAAATATCTGGTATCCATTTACGTGTATTAGACGTACGGCCTTAATCTGTGATTAGCTATACCTCTGAATAGAAAATAGTTTATCATGTGGTATATTTTGAAAACTTCATCTTAGAATCTAGGACACTCATATCTTCCAAAACCATTTGACGTTAAGCCATAATATACAGTATAGTCATTTTTTTAAAAGGAAAGAAAGAAACCAGTTTCTACAGCTGCTACCTTGGAAATAGGTTAAAATACAATTTTTAATACAAATATCAATGTTACTTTTCCCCTCCTTTCTTCTTCACTGGTAGAGAAATGTCTTGTTATAAACTTAATGGAATAAATGAGCAATTATCAAATAAATACTTCTTAGTCTTAAATTTCAGCAGAATTCCAATGATACTAGCAGGCATAAAATCTCAAACCCTTAACATTATCCCTGGTACATAGAAGCACTCAAGAAATATTTGTTGAATAAACACTAACTACTAGAAATAATAAGCTATCTTTTGAAATCCTAATGCCATTAAGTGGATTTTTAAATTATGCTAATTGGGATTTTTTAAAAGGTAATTGATATCTTTTAAACTCAATTTTGAAAAGTCAAAATCATAGGAATTAGGGTCAAAATGGTTTCAATACAAAAGTAACCAGAAAAGAAAACAATGTCCCTATTTTCAATAAATATAGCAAAAGTATTCTAATTGTTCTCCTATAGTCACTTGGTCATGCAAGCTCCCCAAAATGTATTATTATAAAAAGATACATTATTCCTTGCAGCATTATAATAGTAATAGCAAAAGTCTGAAAACAATCTAAGTATTCATCAGTAGAGGACTGGTTTTGAACAAACTCTGATACATTTATGTAATGCAATTACTATGTAGCTATTCAAAAGAAGAAAGTAGGTCTCTATATGCTGGTGTGGAACAACCAAGATATCCTGTTAACTTTTTTAAAAAGCACAGAGCTGAAGGAGGCGCAGGGGAGCCCACCTTACATGGGCTCTCAAGTCAGTGAGTAAGGCTGGAATTGCACAGTCCAAAGGCCCCTCAAAGACCCCTTGGAGCAATGTCAGTTTGGAGGTTCACAAAGCCTCTCTTGGTAAATCCTGCACAGAGCAAGTGTTTCCTATGGCATTGAAAGGCATTTTTAGTTCTTCAGTTGCACATCAGATGAAGCTGGCTTTCATTTAGGGGCCATGTTGTGTGACAGATACAGTCTTAAAAGCCAAACCCTCTAGGATATTACAGCAAAAGTGAAAGCAACAGAAGCAAAAATAAACAAGTGGGACTACATCAAACTAAAAAGCTCCTGAACAGCAAAAGAAGCAGCCAGCAAAATGAAAAGGCAACTTATGGAATAGGAGAAAATATTTGCAAACCATCTATCTGATAAGGGTTAATACCCAAAACATGTAAGGAACTCATACAACTCAACAGCGAAAAAAATCAAACAATCCAATTAAAAGATAGGCAGAGGACTTGAATAGACATTTTCCCAAAGAAGACATACTAATGGCTAACAGGTACATGAAAAGATGCTGATTGCTTTTTTGTAGCTATTTACTTGTAACTCTCCCTTTGTCTCTATATTTTTAACTCCTAAGATAGTAATTTGCGATTGGTGTTTATGTTTGACTGTGCTTTTGAATAACTTACACAAACTTCCTGATTGCGTTAGATTTGGAGCATTAGATCTATCAAAATAAAAATAATAAACTAGATTTGGGGAATATTTGAAAAAAAAAAAAAAAAAAAAGCCAACCTCTCCCCAGCCATTAAAGAGAAGGAAATTTTGCAACATGCGACAACATGGATGAAACTTGAGGCATTGCACTAAGTGAAATAAATGAGCCAATCAATCACAGAAGGACAAATACCGCATGATTCCATTTCTATGAGGTATCTAAAATAGTCAAGCTCATAGAATAGAATGGAAGTTCCAGGGCATGGGGGAAGGGGAAAAGAGGAGTTGCTTATCACCATGTATAAATTTCCAGTAATGCACGGTGACTAAGTTCGGGACTGTGCCTGTAGTTAACAATACTGCATTGCCCACTTTCAAATCTGTTAAGAGGGTAAATCTCATGTTAAGTGTTGTTGCCATAGTAAAATAAAAATAAAAGGCAGGGCTTCCCTGGTGGCGCAGTGGCTGAGAGTCTGCCTGCCAATGCAGGGGACACGGGTTCGAACCCTGGTCTGGGAAGATCCCACATGCCGCGGAGCAGCTGGGCCCGTGCGCCACAACTACTGAGCCTGCGCGTCTGGAGCCTGTGCTCCGCAACAAGAGAGGCCGCGATAGTGAGAGGCCCGCGCACCGCGATGAAGAGTGGCCCCCGCTTGCCACAACTAGAGAAGGCCCTCGCACAGAAACGAAGACCCAACACAGCCCTAAATAAATAAATAAATAAATAAAATTTTAAAAAATAAATAAAATAAAAGGCAGCCTCACCCTGGGTGCAGGCTGTGCACGTGCTGAGAGTGAGGCCAGCTGAAGGAACAGCGGTTGATGTGTCCATCTCCTGCTCAGTCATTGAGTGGAAGGGCAGGTGAGATCACCAGCACTGATTCCTCCTGCTTTAGTTTCTTTTGTTTGGGTATTATTATTGTTGTTGTTGTTGTTGTTTTTCCAAGTATATGCAGTGGACTTTTTTTTCACTTCAGATATATACAGTTGATTTAAGTCACATTCACTTATGGCATACCTCCTCTGCAAAATTCCCCCACTTGTGTAAAATAATTAAATAAAAGTACACATATCCACATATATACTTCCCCGTGCATAGACTATCTGGAAGGACACTCAAGAAACCAGGAATACAGGTTACCTTTGCCAAGAAGGACAGGGGACTTGGAGAACTGGAGTCAGGAGGACACTTTTCACTCTGAAATATGTTTGTATTATTTGAATGTTTTACCATGTATCGCATTACTTTAAAAAAGAATACAGGGCTTCCCTGGTGGCGCAGTGGTTGCGAGTCCGCCTGCCGATGCAGGGGACACGGGTTCGTGCCCCGGTCCGGGAAGATCCCACATGCCGCGGAGCGGCTGGGCCCGTGAGCAATGGCCGCCGAGCCTGCGCGTCTGGAGCCTGTGCTCCGCAACGGGAGAGGCCACAATGGTGAGAGGCCCGCATACTGCAAAAAAAAAATAATAATAAAAAAATATACAAGTGAAAATACTGTTTAAAAATGCACAAAATATCTAATGGTTTAAGAAGATTTAACTGTAAACTGAAGACCTATTAACTCCTGCTCATAATGACTTACTCCTTCTCTACCCCAATTCTTAACTTTTGCGGACTCATAGGATCTTTAAAAGTTGATAAAACTAAAACCCTCCCCCCAGTGTAATACCGATAGACACATACACATACACCCATGAAGCCCCTGAACCCTCTGTTTAACGTTGTTACACTACATCAACACCTATCTGTGAGATTCTTGCCAAAAAATGTTTAACCTGAATCTATTCAAGAAGGTATAATCAGATAAATCCAACATAAGGAATATTCTCCAAAATAACCCCCTTAAATTCTTCAAAAATCCAATGTCATGGAACAAAGCAAAACAAAAATAGAAACCCCAAGAGACCAAGAGACACAACAACTAAATGCAATATGTGAACCTTGATCGAATCATGAACTGAGGAGGAAAAGAAATCTACAAAAGACATATTTGGGACAACTAGGGAAATGTGAATATGGATTCTCTATTAGATGACATTATGGGATTAATGTTTATTTTAAGGGTGTGATCATGCCCGTAAACAACTGAGGGGTGAAATGGCCTGTCTGCAACTCACTTTATAGTTCAAAACTACTGCACACAGTGCAAATGAAAGTGACCAATTGTTAACCATTGTTAAATCCATGTAAAGGGTATATGGGAACTCGTACTATTTTTCTAACTTTTCTATAAGCACAAAAGTTTTCAATATAAAAAGTTCCCTTCACTGTCCTATAATTATAACACAGCGCCACCACCAAATTTCCCCCTTCTTCCTACTTACCCATTTGGCTTTCCATCTCCACCTGTCTTGCCAAAATGGATTGTTGGTAGAGTTCAAGAATCTAGCACTTGATTCATTTCTTCCAAAAATATTATGAAGCATAGGCAGTGTCTCAACTTCAGCCCAGGCTGCCTTTGTCTTTGTCTCTCTTGGCTAAGCTAGGAGGAACTGTGCTGTTATCATCTTTATAACCCCGGTGTTATATACACAGTAAGGGGAAGCAATAAACATTTATTGAACGGGGCCTTTGGACTAGTTCACTGATCTTTAGTACCTATTGTGTTACTCCTTAGCAAAGCGGATAACAGATTTCACGGGAGGATGAAACAGATGCTGAAACCAAATCGCTAAAATGAAATTCTAGGGTTGCCTCTCCCACGAGTATGGATCAAAAGAGCCTAGCTTATAGTAGCTCTGTGCCACATTAGCAAGAGTATAGAAATACAAAGCACGCCCCAAGAAGAATAAAGTTAAGGTTTTTGCACTGCCATCTGTGCATGCTGCTGGCTTTACCCGACTTCCACCTGTTAGCTTTTTATTCTCTAATACTGTGCTGACAGCATTTTTTTGTGATGATGGAGCTGCAGAGCCCATCACTGGCAACAAAAGCACCACCTTACTTTAGAGTAAATAAAACTATTTCAAGCAAATTGGAAACTAAGTGACAGAAAGTGCCACAGATGGAAGACACTAGGAACAGGAGGGGAAGGCTGCATTGTTCATCGTCCTAGCGGTCCAGGATGGAGTCGACTCTGAAATGCTGGCAGTGGACCCTAGCTGCCTATCGCCAGGTGTACGCAGAACAAGCCAACTAAATCGTATTCATCTTTGGGAATAAGAAGAAGCTCCTGTACTCTCCGTTACGTCCAGAATCAAATCTATCCATTGCAATTGGTGTTTCACTTTTTAAAAAATGTTTCTTCTTAACTTTACTCATCGCCCACTATTCTTCCTTCTCTCTTTTCCTGTACCTTCCTTTCTCTTCAGAGAAGTCTCTAGAAAGAAAACACATGGCCCTCAACCATGGACCTGGGAGATCAGAGAGTCAGATTTACCATCTCCAGCTCCCTGCTAATACCAGAAACCTTGATCTGGCTAAAGGAAGAAAAATAGTGACACACGTGTCACTGGCTAAGTCATTTCAGCCCCCGCCTCTTTCTGATTTGAAATACATTCTCTTGATTAAGCTTTAAAAATAAACAAATAAATGAAGACGTTGGTCGTTGGAGGAATGGCAGAGCACATTGGCCCAGGACAGGCATTAGGAAATGGGAGAAATAATTGGTGATGTAAAATATGTTCCATATCCTAGCCTCTTTCATCTTCAGGTCTTTCTGCATCTTTCTGCCCTCTCCCTTCTTTTCCCTCGCCCTTTGACCCCCTCCACATCCTGTACCAGTGTCAATGAATGACTGCCAAAGGCACCTGACTTGCTAAAATTCCTTCTGTCTTGTGGAGCCAAGACTATGAGTTCCCTTCTCCTTTTCACTCATTTGTCAGCAAGAAGATTAAGCCCAAATTAGTCCACAGCAATCCACTATCTATGTGCTCTGATGTTTACCAAGCAGTGCTCTGTCCCAGGTACAAACCAAGAGCAGGAGGCCTCGTCCTTGCCTGCAAGAAGCCTCTGCTCCAACAGAGGAAAGCAAACATGCCAACAACTAAATCTGATGCAAGGGAGAATCACAGAGGGAAAAGCAATTAAATACCAATGAATGGTGAGTTCGCCAATCCCTACCAGGAGATTATACTACAGAAAAGTTTTTTTCTAGGAACACTTAAATAGACAAGGGTGCAAAATAAAGATTTATTGGATGCCACACAAAGAAATCTTCAACCTTCAAAAGCATCTCTCCTCCCAAATTTTTGCTAGGGGTGGGGTGTTGCACACAATGAATGCTTATTCTTTAGAAGAAAAGGAACTACATAGATAGAAGACCGGAGTAACTGCTTATAATGTTATGTTCCTACCTGTGGTGGTGACTCTTAGTCAAGAATAGCGCTTATTGTGCCTTACCCACAAGATGCTCCAAATAAAGCTGAGTAAATTGTCTAGGGTTGCACAGACAATCGAAGCACCCAGGTCACTTAGGGGAGAAATATCTGACTGGTAGGTTATCCCCTTCCCCTTCTTTTAGTTATCCAGGGAATTAAGCGAGTTCAGAGAAAGTGGAACTCGTGAATGACCTAACGAAACATTTTTCTAGAGTCGGGCAGCCGTGACACATGGAAAGGGCGATACTGTTGGGAGAAGGCAGGAACACAGCAGAGAAAAGAGTGCCAGTTAGGGGCAGCAATCTGATATCCCTGAGGCCCGACTCTAAATAACTGCTTTTCCCCAGCTCCCTGTCACCGCTTCCCAAAGTGAGAGCTGGATTCCTGGCCAAAGGCTAAACATCAGTCCCACTCACTCCTTTCCCACAAAGCAACATTTCCTAATGCAACACGTTAGGTGGTGGGCCATCGACCAGCAGAGGGTCGGAAGTCAGGTGCCTCTTTGTTGGATTCCTGCCTTCCATTTCCCAGCTCTTTGAATCTCTGAGCCACACTTCTTCATCTGAAAAATGGTACAATGGTGATGATGATAATAACTAGCAAGCATAAAATAGGCACTGTGCTAAGTGCTTTACATGCATTATTCATTTAATCTTCAGAAAAAAAGTCAGGGCAGTGTTAATTATTATTAGAAGTAATAATAATACTTCCTCCTCTACATTGCAATTTCTGAGAGGAGTTAGTTAACTTACCCAAGGTCTAACCGCCCTGCCTGTGGTTATAAGACCTGTCTAAACAGGGTATTGGGGACTTCCCTGGTGGCGCAGTGGTTACGAATCTGCCTGCCAATGCAGGGAACATGGGTTCGAGCCCTGGTCCGGGAAGATCCCACATGCCGCGGAGCAGCTAAGTCCGCGAACCTCCAGTACTGAGCCTGCGTGCCACACCTACTGAAGCCCACGCGCCTAGAGCCCGCGCTCCACCACAAGAGGAGCCACCGCAGTGAGAAGCCCGCGCACCGCAAGGAAGAGTAGCCCCCGCTCGCCGCAACCAGAGAAAGCCCGCGCGCAGCAACGAAGACCCGACACCGGAGAAAGCCCGCGCGCAGCAACGAAGACCCGACGCAGCCAAAAATTAATTAATTTATTTATTAATTAACAGGGTCTTGATTTGTGTGCCCACCAGTGAATGCTACTGTCATTATTTTTGATGCTGCTGCTTTTGATGGTGATACTGTTTTTGCTGCTTTTCTCTCTCCCCAGATGCTGGGAGTTCTGAGGTCTATCAAGCACAAATCCTTAGCACAAATCACTGGCAAGTCTAAACCAAGGCCTTGGGGACATTTTTTTGAGCACCAGATAACAAAACTAATATACCTTTTAGACGTTTCATTGTTAAAATATACCTGTTGAGTATGAATGAGAGATCAAGAGGCAAGGAATGGGATTCAGTACTAGTGTTTCGACTTCTTACCAAAAAGGGTCCCTCAACGCCTCTGTTTTATAAGAGTTCAGAATGACAAAATGTAAGGTACATTGTCCTTATGTGTTTCACTTAGATTTCCTAAGTTAAAATTAGGTATCACGTGCCAACTTTCGACTATCCAAACCGTACTTTTGCTCCATTCTTACCTTTTAATTCACCATGTATTGTCATGAAATAACTATGATAAATGTTTAAACCTCTGTCACGCCAAGATGCCCATCAGATAAAACACAGCAAGCATTTAGCACACACCTGGAGAATTCCCTAAGTAAAACAGAATTATTACTACATGTCATCACTTCCTTCCTATAGCCAACGAATATCCCCACATCTGAAAGGGTCATCTTCAAGCTACACATGTATTTATAATAGTGCGTTCACTGTCTTCCTTCCTCTGGTGCATTGTCTGTGACCTTGACCATTTCGAGACTGATAAAATAGGGCCATCAACATATGTTTATGAAGCTCTAGACATCTTGTGAGAGATTTCGTAGTTATTGAAAGCAATAAAGAGTGACAAGGACAGTTCTATACTATAATACTGCCTGTCAAGAGAAAAATGTCACCCTTCCCGTAAAGGACCCAGAGCCATAATTAGGAGGTAGAAAAGGGAATGATTTTGCAGGCACGGTAATGAGAAGCTGGGGTAAAACACAGCAGCAATGGAAAGTGACTTCTCTCCAACATGCCAGACTGGCATCCATCAGTCCACATCCAAAGGGTCCAGGTAACAGTGATAATTCCATGTCCAAAATGTGGGGCACCAAAGAATGCCCAGGTTAGCAGCCCTCCTGAAGAGGGGTCAGCAGGACTTCCTGCGAAGAAATCTGACTTTTCCTAATAGCATCAATATGAAAACTAAAATAATGAATCCTCCAGTGCACCTACTAAGAACATTAAAAGAATTTAAGCTTCATAGTTCCTGAATACTCATACCCATAAACAAAAATCCATATACTTCACAGAGCTATAAATAAGTCTCGCCTGAAGGTCTCCTTCCCACTCACATGTTTCTTCATAAAATCTGGTAGAATCTCCTCCCCTTTATCCTAAACTTTATCCTTGTCATTCCTGTCTGTCAGGAACAGGAGGTAAAGAAAGACACAAAAAACTGGGCTCCAGATGTCTGCTCAGTTAACTGGCCCCTGAAAGCTGGCTTTCCTAGGACCAAAGAAAAGGTGTGCCTGGAACTCAACATTAAGTCTGCTTGGCAACTCAGGGCCCTGTCTGTAAAATGAGGGCGTTTAGTGCAACCCCAGCCATCCTTCCAGCTTAAACATTTTATGATTCTGGGATGCATGGTGGTGCACGAGAAGAGTCTCAGCAGCAACCTCCCATGGCCTCTATCCTGGTCCTTCTCATGGTGGTGTGGAGCCTGGGCCGCAAAGGCCAGGGGGCAGGGAGCTGGACACCACTCCCTCCTCTCAGGGTTAGCAATGGCTCCAAAGATGGAGCAGCTTTTTCCCAAGTGACTTTCTTCACCTCACAGAAAAATGATATCTTCTTCACTTTTATTATCAGTATCATTCACCTGCCAGTACCAACACCTGTCCCCACTCCCCCACTTCTCAGATTCGTGACCTCTCTGGGCCTCAGTTTCCTCATCTATAAAAGGAGGGTAGTAATGGTATCTATTGCTTTTGTAAGGATTAAATTGGTTAACGTAGGGATGCACTTAGAACAGTCCCTAGAACATAGCAAGTACCAGGTAACTGCTATCGTTTGTACTGTTATTACTGGTGGTGGTAGTAGTAGTAGTAGTAGTAGTAGTAGTATTCTCTGTCACCAACCCAAAGGATTCCAACACTGTTATCTTTCCCTCACTTATATTGAGTTTAGGGTGAATAGTTCAGACCCCCACTTTGAGAGTGTATAGACTTGGGACAAAGCCAGTGCCCTGGGGACTTTACCGGAAGGTTTCCATTTTCTGTTGACAGGAGGCACAGTGTATTGAAAGTGTCCTTGCCACCTCTACAGCATTAATAACTACCAAATGGGACTAGGGACTCATAAGCATGTCAGTGATTTGATTCCATGGGTTTACATCATGATTCAAAGAGTCAAGGTCACAAACATATGGGATAAAGGAAGACGGCAGCTCCAGAATACCAAGCCCACATTTTTCTTCAACTTTTCTGTAATGTGCTAAAGATTTTTAGCATTTTAGAGTCCTATATAGTGCCTGTGTTTGATGGAGTAATTCTTCCCTAAGAATATTTTGTATTTTGAGTAACATCTGGTTTATGGGTTGAATCAGGGCAATAACAGCAAATGGCAGAAAAATAATGGGCTAAAATTATTCCCA
The DNA here is from genome assembly GCF_002837175.3 of Physeter macrocephalus. NCBI lineage: Eukaryota > Metazoa > Chordata > Mammalia > Artiodactyla > Physeteridae > Physeter > Physeter macrocephalus. Next base: position 91,917,036 of record NC_041219.1, read on the forward strand.
AACCCAAACCTCTTCTCTCAGAATGACATCTAGAAGTATGGCAAGTAGGAACTGGACCACTGCTGCCTCTTCTACCCCCAGTAGCTAGTAACACTCAAAGGCTGTGGTTTTTAAATTATATTTTAAATAAGGTTTGAAAAAAAAAAAGAGATCCAATCATTTAAATTCTTTTTCGCCAATCCAATATTTGAAATCTTTATAAGCTCTAAAATAACATGTTCCCATCACTGAAGGTTTTCTTCTATGGGATCCTATAATTTCAACACATATCATGAACTAATTTATCCTTATTCGTCTTAAATCTAGAGGGACACCCTGGCACCAGCCAAAGTAGATGTGGTCAAAATCACTGACATAGACTGATTTACTTAACTTAATTGTACACATTCTTCATGGGGTGGGGGAAGATGTGTTCAGAAATGAGTGACTAAAAAATATAATTTTCTCAAAAAGTGAATATAATTTGGTGTGGATGGAGTAGAGTGATCAGAAGACAAAGTCTTTCTGGTAGAATTGCCTCTGGATCTCCAGAGGTTAGGTTAGGTTAATACAGCATCTTCCAAATGTCAGCCATTTGAGTAACTTCTTCACAATGTTTGCTGTAGATATTTACTCCCTGCATTATTACTTATTATCTACAGCAGCATGACAATGACTTTTGGTGATAGAGCACTACATAATATCACATTTCTGAATGACCATGTTATGGTCATGATCCAGAGGCAATTCTCTTCTCAACCCGTCATCCCCATTGGGAGGGTCCAGACAACTGCCTGTGGGTGGTGAGGGAGGATCAGGTCCTACCACTGCCTCAAATCGGCACCCACAAAACCCAGAAGACTGTACAATCCGGTCTTCACTCAAGTCCAGGTGATGTAATGCATCTCATACAGTGATGTTATCCACGCTGTACAACATTCAAAGTGTGGTGAGGAGTTGATGCTGGCATCCCTAGACTAGGTAACTCCTTTCTGTGTACTGACTATGGGAGTGGGTCTCAATCCCTTTTTGGGGAGCCCCGTATGGCCACCCCATCAGTGGCTGATGAGTAACTCCCTCTTGCCAATCTTCCATACATCCTCTCCCTCTCTCCTGTAGTTCTCCTCTCTCTGGAGGTTCCAATCCTCTGGTCTCCTGGCATCTGAGTGGGTTTTCAGTTATTCTCATTATCTACTCCACATGGTTCTACCGTGAGATGGGGAAGATTCAGATGTCTATGGGTGGAGGCAGTCCCTGACTTCCCCTCTTGCAGTCCTCTCTTCCCCTCTTGGGGGAAGAGTCCCTGACAATGATCTGGTCTCTGGGTGAGACCACATTACATTGCAAAGGTTGATCTCCTGCTAGTATAATTCTCCTACCTTATTCAGCTAAAAAAGCATAGTTCTCCTTCCTAGATTTCAGTTGTATTTCCTAAAGCTGCCTTCCACTACCATACTACCCTAGATAAAGTAGATGCCCCAACCATCTCTATCACATTAAGTCAATTTATTTTATTCTTGGCACTCAATATTAGGTAAAAACTTATTTGAACTCTCTTACACACGAATTGCACTCTCTCCCCATCTTCCCGCTGTCCCCAACCCCCCTAGAATGTAAGCTCTATGGGAACAAGGGCATCACCCCTCTCAGGATATTTACTATTTTATACTCAATTCCTATCAAGGTGCGTGGCACAAGATAGTAAGTTTAGGATCTGCATTTCCAGTTGTTGGTTAGTTTTATCACATGGGCACTTCAATTACAGCTTGGAAAAAACTGAATTCAGGAAAGATGTTCCCAGGAAACCTCCTCTTCCTCCTTTCTACCATTTGCCCCAGCTGGAGAATTCAGTCATCCTGAAATTAACCTTCTTCTCCTTTCTTCAACTCCCACATTCCCTTCTTCTTGCACCATTTTCCTCCTTCTTACCCTCCACCCATCTCACCCGCTCCACTCCCTTGCCACATCTACTTGGCTCCCAACTTGGGCCAATTCTTCATCCTCAATCATCCCTCCTTCCCATGTGTAAGTGTTACCACTGCTGTGAAGCTCTTTCCTTCCCACCACAGTTATTGGCTGCCATCTCTGAGCATCACACCACTGTGTCCCTTGATTCACTCAGTGCTTTTTAGGTCCTTTTAGGGTCTCACACTTTCTCAAGAATCTGTTCAAAGTCATGGGTCCAAGAAAATCCATATACACTCAAAACGTGACATAAAATGTCAGGACCCTGTATTTTAAACGTTTTACTGCAATATACATCGTGATTATTTTGTTATAAGTATTTATTCACAGGGGACACACCTGTCTCCCTCACTAGAATGTAAGCAGTTCTAGGGCAAGTTTGTATGTTTTATCTTTTTCCTTTAATCTCTTTGTGTGTAGCACTGTGCTTCGTATGTACTAGATACTGAAAAATGTTAATGAGCAGACTATCTAGGGTGATATTTAGGTTATTTTATTTAGATATTTAGGTTAATACAATGTCTTCTAAATATCAGTCACATGAGTAGCACCTTCACAGTGCTTGCCATATCAGCTACAACTTGTCCTATTGTTTACTTACTTACCATTTAGGGTAGATTGTTTGCAAAATTATTGCCGAAGATCCCTTCCACCTCTGAACACAAGTGCCACTAACCTCCCCCAAAAGATGCAAAGTCTATTTCTCTTCCCTTGAATCTAGACTTGTCCTGTCACTTGCTTTGACCAATAAAATGGGGCAGGAGGGATGCTTTGTGACTTCCAGATCTAGGCCTTAAAAGACTCGTCAGCTTTTTTTTTTTTTTCACTGTCTTGGGATCCATGCACAGTATAAAAAAGCCCAGGGCAGACTACAGAATGATGAGAGACCACACAGAAAGAGAGGGGCTCAGCCAGCTGCAGCCATTCTGGTCATTCCAGCTGGGCTGCCAGAAACATGAGTGAAGCCATCTTGGACCTTCCAGTCCCAGCCGAGCTCTCAAGCCATAAGAATGATCCCAGCAGACATCACGTGGAAAAGAATTGCACAGCTGAGCCCAGCCAATCCTTAGAATCCTAATAAGTCATTGTTTCTTTAAGCCACTATGTTTTGGGATAGTTTGTTAACACAGCAATAGATAACAGATATCTGCTTTTCTTTAAATCATCTCTTTTTGTTTTACCTCTTTTGTTAAAATAAAATTTTTGTTACCTCTATAAATAGAAAATTAGTGTCACTTTTCATAAGACTAAACATGATGAAAGAAAAACAAAGCAATATTATTCACTTCTATCCAGATACTGCTGCCTGCAGAAGCCTCTATATTAGTTCCAAAATAAAACCTCCAAATGTCAGAGAGGTATTAAAGATACACCAGAAGTAAACTGGAACTCTCTCCTTGGTGTAAGCTAGACTGAAAGAAGATATAGTGAAAGTAACATGGTCATTCAGAAATGTGATATCATGTAGTGCTCTATCACCAAAAGTCATTGTCATGCTGCTATAGATAATAAGTAATAATGCAGGGAGTAAACATCTACAGCAAACATTGTGAAGAAGTTACTCGAATGGCTGACATTTGGAAGATGCCGTATTAACCTAACACCTAAACATTGAGATAAGACACAGACAGTCCACATTTTTAGTGCCTTCTATACAACAGTACAATGCTAAACAGAGAGGGATTTGAATAAAAGATAAAACTTAAAGCAATCATGTCCTAGAAATGCTTATAGTCTAGTAGAGAAGACAGGTATGTAAATAAATAGTTATAACACATTAACCATGGTAAATGTAACTGGATTCGATTTAAACTCGAAAGCCCATGGACTCAAACTCCAAATCCTTGACATTTTTGTGTAAGAGCTTGAGGGTAGATGGCTATTTCCGGGCCCATAACTTTCATCAGCTTCTCAAAGGAGTCCAGTGGGACACATTCCATAATTTAGGACACACTGGATTAGATAATGATTCGATTGTTGCTACCTCAAGACTTTTCCAGATTGCCTGGACACTTATTTTTAGCCGGTAATTCTGAAATCCAAACTCTCACCTTCTCTTTCCTCCTCGTGGTTTTATACCTTTCTCACATAGATATACAAAAGCTCTCTTAAATTCTCTGATCACCAGACTTCCCTCAAGATCTCTACTACAATGTAAGTTCTTTGAAGCTAGAGACATGTCATATAACTTCCTGCCTTCCATTATCAATAAACAGCTGTTAAATGAAGAACACACCTCCTAGAACTCCTGCAGGGAGTTTCTCCTGCTGTCTAGGACTGATTTTGAAACGTGTTTTCTATTGCGCAGACATTGAATACTGAATGGGTATTTAATCTGAAATGTGTGCCAAATAAAATATTGGGGGGAAAAAAGCACCAAGTTCTTCCTGCAATGTGTTCTATGTGTATATTCATCAATGTCTGCCGGTATGGGCAATTTCTGTCTGTGCCTGCTTAGGTCAATGTTGAATATTTTAAATGGTTTGGGGACCGAGTTTACTGACATACTGCATAAAGCAGCATTGCGATGTCCTTCACACACGGGGCCTCGGGGCCTCTCCCAGGCATGAAAGTGCTGCTGTTAATATTTATGCTTTCCTCACTGTTTCTTCTTTTATCCTATTCCTCCGACATAGCGATTTTGTTTCTCTCTGGAACTTAAATTCAGTGAAAAATAGAGACCTCTAAAATATTAGTACTTTCATCAGAATTTAAAAAAAATTTTTCTTTAGCCGTACTGTGAAGCGAGGGAGCTGAAGTCTCTTCTGTTCAAAGTTCTTAAAGGTTTGACCTTTAAATTTCTTCTAAAATAGTTTTTGCATGAAAACCCAAGAAAGGGAGGATTGTGGTTTGTACCTTGGCATGGAATTTTATACGAGCGGGACGGAAACAGAGAGGTGGTGTTGAAGCCGTCTGCAGGACTTGCTGGCACTGATTGGGGCAGGAGTGGCCCAGTGTCCAAACAAGCACATAATTCATATGACTAATTCTAGCTTTTGCCTAATCCTCTGCCCCACCCCCATAAAACGATCAACATATATGGAAATCTTAGCACAGCCATCATTTCATTCCCTCGAATTGATGGATTCTCCTCATACCCGTGCCTAATCGTTTCCACAAAAGAAGGGGACCTTCGGGGCAAGAGGTTGCGAAGGGCAACAAATCAAAGTGAGCACCCCTGCAAAACCTCCTGGGAGGGGAGAGAACTAAACATCTTTCATTCCAAGACATTTTCTGGGGGTGTGCTTCTGAGCCATAGGAGCATTGGTGTATGGCTCTGAAAATATTTTATTTATGTATATAATTATATAGGCATATGCACATATACACATATACAGAAAAACGCTAAACTTTACCATTTTTTCTAAATACTTTTTAACCTAAACTTTAATTTTTAAGGACTAAGTATTGTCTAAATACACTCCTTAGTTACATGTGTCCTATTCCAGTACCTGAAACTCCCTTTTCATTCCTCTATAGCTCTGAACCTTTTTAATTACACCTCATTATAATTAGGAGTTTGAACAGACTAGCCATGACATGACACAATCACTTAAAGAGATTAACACATGTGTGTATTAATATGTGTAATAGAAAACACCTGCCGCTTGTAATGTGCAGTTCACCTCATACAAAATAGCAGATTTTGAGGAGAATGCATCATAAATAGAGTAAGTGCCAGAGGCAAGCTGAAGCCCTCCCTCCGGGGACCCACAAAATGATTGCAACGACAGCCCTGGAAGAGCAGGAGGGTTGTTTGCATGCTCAACCCTCACACCTTTTCTCTTAGAGCTTCTTCCAGAAGGAAACAAAACAGACATGTGTGCATGTGTGTGTTTTCCTGAGTTGAGGTAGAAAGTTCTAGAAGTAGATGTTAGGTGCCTGAGATGTCAACAAAGCAGCTGAATAAAGCAGGGTCCATAAGGAGAGGGTTAACCAGAGGTCCTGGAATGTTTCCCTCCAAGTTCAAAAGTCTACTCTTCTCTGATTAGGCGCAATTGAATGGGCATAAAAACCTGCTTCTCCCCAGATCTAAAGAGCAAAAGGAAAAAGTGGAGTGTTTACTGAAAGGTGGTGGGACGATGAACAGGCAGGGAGGTGCCGTCCAAGCCCAGTCCCTCAGAAGCTGTGGACAGAGGGGGAGGCTCCGGGATGCTTTGAGCCTCCACTCAGTGGATGGGACAGCAAGGCCATCCATCCCCCTGGGCACACCTGGAGCTCCCCTCCACCTGGTGAAGACACCTCGTGCGCCTGGATGGACTGTGCACTCACACAAACACCCCTGGGGTGGGCTCCAGTGCAGACAAGAGCAGGAGAAAGACATGGAATCTGAGTCTTTGGAAGTAAAACCTCCATTTCCTGTCGCCTCCATCCACGCTGATAATGGTGTGAAAGAACCCAGAAACAGTCAAAATGTCTGGGTCGGTTCTCTGCTCTACCGTTTACTTGCATATGACCTTGTCAGTGACTAAACTGGTCCCAGACCAAGTCTTTGTTTTTTATTCTTTTCCATTATGGTTTATTACAGGATATTGAATATAGTTTCCTGTGCTATACAGTAGGACCTTGTTGTTTATCCAATCTATATATAATAGTTTGCATCTGCTAAACCCAAACTCCCAGTTCAACCCTCCCCCACCCTCACTTCCCCTTGGCAACCACATCTGCTCTCTATGTCTGTAAGTCTGTTTCTGTTTCATAAATATGTTCATTTGTGTCATATTTTAGATTCCACATATAAGTGATATCATATGGTATTTGTCTTTTCTCTTTCCTCAGAAAGAAGATGCAGTACGTATATACAATGGAATATGTCAACACTTCGTTTAGTATATAATCTCTAGGTCCATCCATGTTGCTGCAAGTGCCATTATTTCATTCTTTTTTACAGCCGAGTAAAATTCCATTGTATATATGTACCACATATTCTCTATCCATTCATTTGTTAATGGGCACTTGGGTTGCTTCCATGTCTTGGCTATTGTAAATAGTGCTGCTATGAAGATAGGGGTGCGTGAATCTTTTCAAATTATAGTTTTGTCCGGATATATGCCCAGGAGTGGGATTGCTGGATTCTATGTGAGCCCAAGTCTTTTTAAACTGCGAAATGGAAATAAGTGTAGTGTTTACCAAAACAAAGTGGTGAGGATGAGCCCAGGCCAGGGAACAGCTCCTGTACTTGTGTGCCTGTGAGGGAGGGGCAAAGAGGTGGCCTTTCATGGACTGCACTAGTGCACAGGGGACAGAGAACAGCAAATGGCACCTCAGTCTGTCAAATATCTCATCTGCCAGCCAGAGTCCAGCCGAGCCACACTGAGTGGACATCTGGGCCTCCACCCGCACAGGGCCCTCTGTCCCACAGCCCTGCCTCCCTCCTGCAGCTATGACTGACCGTTTCCCGCCTCTGCGCTTGTGCACTGGAGCCCAGCCCCTCTCACCTCCTCCAAGATAGTGCTCTGAACTGTCCACTGGCTCTTGCATCACTGAGCTGTTATTCTCTACTGGATCATTCCCAGCACACAAACGTACTGCCATAATTTCTCCCACTTAAAAAAATTTAAAAACTTTCCTGGTCCGACATCCTCCTCCAGCTACCACCCTATTTCTCTTCCTTTTGAGATTAAAACCCTCTAAAGAGGACCCTAGAGCCTGCTTCCTGTCCAGCTCCTCCCATTCCTTCTGGAATCCATTCCAAACAGCTCTCAGCCTCATTACTTCGTCAAAATAGTTCCTGTCGAAGTCACCAATGACTTCCACGTTGCTAAGGTCAGCTCCCAGCCCTCCTCTCGCCCTCTCTGTCAGCCATACCTGACACGCTGGATCCCTCCCTCTTTCTGAAAACTCTTGATTCACTCAGTTTCTGGGACTTCATTCTGCTCAGAATCCTAGAACGGTATTCCAACCCACTTGGAATAAAAGCCAGAAGCCTTAGAATGGCTTTAAAGGCCATTTTTGAGTCCTGGAAATGCTGTTCTTCTAGATAACCACAGAACTTCTTCCCTCAATTCCATCAGTTCAAACGTTAGCTTATCAGCCTTGGGGGTCTCTCCCTGGCACCCTAGGTAAAATAACTGCCTCCCTAACGCCCTCATTCCCTTACCAGAAGATTAATATTACAATTGCCCTTGTAAGATATATTGTATAAATTATACAATTACAGGTTTACTTATTTTATATAAACTGGTTTTGCCCACTGCCCTATCCCCAGCACCTACAACACTGTCTGCCCATAGTAGGGATCTGGGTATTTATAAAATGATTGAGTGAAGGAATTCTAAGCCCTGGAAACTAGACAGAGACTGTGCACATAGCCAGCCTTTGGTATTTAGTGAGAGAGGGAAAGTTGTCAGAATAGAAGTGGACAGAACTAGGGATGTCCTGTACACCCTACTTATATTGGGCTGGATGGAGCTCTCCCTGTCCAAGGGTGAGGCAGGACAAAAGCAAACTGATGCCTTTGAAAAGATTCTACCATACCAAGGAAAATGTTGATGTCCTGTTTGGTGTCCTAAATAGAGGTGTATGAAAACACGATCTCCATGAAATCAGAGGATGAACATTCAAGAATGAATAGGCTGGGCTTCCCTGGTGGCGCAGTGGTTGAGAGTCCACCTGCCGATGCAGGGGACACGGGTTCGTGCCCCGGTCCGGGAAGATCCCA
>NC_041219.1:91925822-91966417 GCF_002837175.3 Physeter macrocephalus
AAAAAAAAAAAAAAAAAAAAAAGAATGAATAGGCTATGATGAAAGCAGAAAAGAGAACGAAGCCCTGGAATAAGAAGAAAACATGCAAGGAAATTCAAAATGCCGTATCAGAATGAAAGTCTTCCTTTGAAGCAATAATGATTCTAATTGGTCCTGCAGAAAATCACCTGTAGTGTGGATGGATAGCTTGAGTAGCTCTTCTGAAATGCAGCACAAAGGTGGGAAAAAAATGCATAAACAAGAATAAAAGACATTTTCCAATATATTAACAATGTTAGGATCTTCAATGATTTTTTTTCTCACTTCTATATACTTTTTCCTGTTCCTAAATTTTCCATAACTTATGTGTAGAATTATAATAACATGGAAAAAAGGGAAAGGGAAAAAATTAAATACATATATCTTAAACTATTTGTTCACAGTCTTTGGGTTTTTTGAGAGAGCAGGAAATTATTCCTTAGCTGACTGTGCCCATGCAGCCTAGTAATGCAATTCTTTCCCCCTGGCACTCAACTACCTAATTCAGAAGAGACCGTGAAATTCATTCTAGTAGTAATTACTGTAGGATTTGGCTTTTTTAATGTGACTAATCTCAGGAAGGTTCCAATACTTTGGGTAAGATTAGGAGCACTGAGAAATCATGAAACTGGGAACACTTTATTTCATAATCCTCTGCCTGTCACGGTGATGGGTACACAACCATTTTGTTTAAATGCCTGTTAGGATGGAGAGGGCCAATTCCACTTAAACGTACACATTCTGAGTAAGGGGTGAAAAAATGTTCTTGGGCTGCTGGGCCTAAGTGAATGTTAGAGCTTTGATGGAAACTCTGCCTTGCTATCCTACAGCCCTAATGTGGTGCTCTTGGCTGCTTCGGGCATGCTTCCAAGACTGCAGCTAGGCCTTTAAAACGTCCATTGGTTCTGCCACTATGTAGTGCTATTTCTTCCCCTCCTTCCCCAAACTTGCAAGATCATTTCTTCTTAAATGCGCCATGAGATGATGCATGAACACATTTTATTTCCTCAGTGGAAATGTAGATGCTGTACAGCTGTTAGACTTGAAATTACCAGGTGGTACTTGGAAGCAGGAACTAAGATGCTGTTGCCAGGGTAACCACACATTCTTCCAGCAATGGGAAGAGCTGCCATGTTTTCTATGCTCTTAGGAATATATGTTATAAAAGGACTGGCTTAGTGCATATGAATATTTACCATTTTAAAAGAACACACATTTCTTCATAAACCAACAGAATATTTTTTCATATGCCTGAAAAAGAGATTTTATCTTTTCAGAGCATTAGGTCTCATCTTTCTTTGCCAATAGAATTGTAAGGATCCAGTAATAACTCGTATTTTATGTTACCCATAACGTACTTGTGCATCTCATTTTATACATTAGATGGATTCATTTTAAGTATGCAATTAGAGCTTAGTATTCATACCACTGTGAATTCTATAAGAAAATATATTTACAGAATGTATTCAATTCATCAGTTATGAAAATCATTATTTCCATTCACAGTAGAATCTCGGAGATGTAGAGGCTAATCCTCTGAGCTCCTCAAACTTGCACTGGAGTTGACAGACCTGTAGGGCAGTTTGGGACCACCCTGGCAAGGAAGAAGCAGTCCCACAACACACAGAACAAACACAAACCAAAAAGAAGCCAATAACACAAATTTCCCTCCTTCCTTCCTTTCTTCCTCCCTCCCTCCCTTCCTTCCCTCCTTTGAGTTCTGTGTACTGAGCTCCTACTTCATACTAGGACTGTGGCAGGTGCTGTGAGACTTTCTCTAGGGATTAAACCCAGCAATGGAGGTACAGGTAGTATGTTAGGTTCATTTTCAGCTGTACTAGATTTTGTCAAATTGTTTTCTAAAGTGGTAGTGCCAGTGAAATTCTCCCACGAGCAATGCATAAGATTTCTCTTTGTTCTACGTCCTCACAAACACTTGGTCTCTGGTGGAAGTAAAATCCTACCTTCTGACAGTTTTCATATTGCATTGCCCTGATCACTATGCTCTCATGATTACTGGCTGTGTGAGATTTCTTTTCTGTGCACTGCCTGGTCGTATCATTTCCCGATTTTTCTATTGGGTTGTCTTCTTATCGATCTATAGAGATTATTTATATATTCTGGGCATGATTTTTTTTATATGTTTAAATCTCTTTCGTACTTGCACACTTGTCTTTCACTTGTTTGTGTCTTTTCATCACAGAAGTATCTAATTTTAACAGTCAAGTTTATTTATCCATATTTTTCTTTGTATATTGTTTAAGAAATCCCTACCTATCCCAAGTTCATAAAATATTTTTTTACATGTTTAAATATGTGATTTTCATATTTAAGCCTTTAATCTATAATTGATTTTCATGTATAGTATGATATAGGAATCTAATGTTGCTTTTTTTCCTGTTATAATAAAATCCATTACTAAGCCATCAAACTTTTCCCCAGAATGACCTCTCATATATATCAAGTTTTCATATATGTGTAGATCAGGTTCTAAACTTTCCATTCTGTGTCATCAGCGTATCTATCGAAGCCTTTGCTATTACTATTCTGCCTTGATTACTACAGCTTCATGATAAGTTTTCATATCTATTAAAGTAAAATTCTGCACTTCTTTGAAAGTAAAATTCTATTCTTCTTCAAAATTATCTGAACTATTTTTTGGCTCTTTGCTCTCGTATGTAAAATTTAGAATAATTTGTTGAACTGCTACTGTCATCATGAGTATTTTATGCTATGGATTGCGCAGCTGATTTTTACATACAAAGGTTAAATAGATATATACAATCTGATAAGCGGGAGCTCCACTACTAAGTAAGTTATATATACAAATTTGAAAAGTGCCGTATCCCCAAATCATATCAATAAATGATTGCTGTGTGACTTTGGTTGATTATGGATATTGACAGACATTGGGTCTTTCATCGGTAAGAGCCTTGGCCATCTCACTCCACTGTGTATAATGCTACCATCAGCAATCAGTGGCCAATAATTCTTTCTCCTCCTGATCAGTGTCAGCAGCTGGCAGCAGTTTCTACAGTTCATGATGACACAGGAGGAGGTCCCAGCACTGGCTCACTGGCTGGTGTGCGAGGTGAGACTGGGAAATGTCCCACCTCATCCACACTGCTCCCCGGCACCTCCAAGCTGCTTGCCCCTCCGACTCCTCAACATTAATCACACTTCTGGGATAGGATTTAAATTAGTCTGTACATCTTTGGAAACTTCAGGCTTGTCACTGGCTCCAAAGCAAATGTAGGAATCTTGCAGAGCAAGGAGAATGTTATTTGTATCTTCACATTCCTATCACATGTTTAATGCCTAGTGGCACTCAGAAATACCTTTATTAAATTGCAATAACCTAGAGCCACAATAGCTATCTCTGTCTTCATCAAACGCTGGCCATGAGCTTTGAGCACATTTTATGCATCAAGCGTAGTGCTAGATACTTTGTACATATTGTTTCAGATGATCCTTACAGCAATCTTGCAAAGTAGGTAATATAATCCCAAATTTGCAGGTGAGGAGGCTGAAGATCAGAGAAGTTATTGCCTAAGGAAAGTGTAATAACTAGCAGTGAAGATTCAAACTCAGATCTTTTCAGATTCCAAAGTCCTTGCTCCTTCCTACACCACTTCAGACCACGTCAAAACCTTCAAGTTTAAACATAATGTGACTATTTACATTTAGGGATACTTATTTACAAATTGCCATTTGCCCGTATGATAAACAATTCCATCACTTACTTAAAATGCATTAAATGCCTATAACATGCTAGGCACTGGCAGTCCTTAAAAGCAGCTGAGAATTAACCTGAGTGTCAACACACCCTGGAAATAGTTAGAAAAAGTGAAAATGTCAAATTAGCTGGGGCATATAATATGCAAAACAAAATAGAAATTCAAGGTTCTCTGACTGATTACTTGGAAAGGCTACAGATATACTAACTACTATAAATTTTGCCCCAGAGTTGTTTATTGTCCTTTTGTCTAGTCTGAGTTGAAAACCCCAAGAATTTTAAATCATTCTAAAAGATTCTCTAAATAAATTGGGACAAATTCACAGGCCAGATACCAAGGTAGATATTCCCCACCACATGAACTATGCTACACATAATTAAGCAAGCAAAGGATGTTTTTAAATTGTAGTACTGGTTAATGGAAAATATGGGGACAAATCTCTTTTTTTAATCAATAAAAGGTAAAGAGCCTGGTTCTCTCCCTATATCCTTTGGGTAGCATAGTACAGTTAGTAAAAATGGAGAAAATCATAATAGCCATCTCCAAAGCTCAGGTTGATTAAATGTGATAATGCATTGAAAAGTACTTTTCAAACTCTACTGTGTTGAGTGTATGTTACTTATTATTAGATAGAAGTTTGATAATAGAAACAATTGTCTCGAGTTATGTTTATACTACAAGTGAGAGAAAAAGCAGAGTTCTGACTCATTTCAGAATGGAAAAAAACATAGGGCAAGAGATGGGAATGGAAATGAAATATTTCTAAATGAAAAAGGGATAAGGGGCTTCCCTGGTGGCGCAGTGGTTGCGCGTCCGCCTGCCGATGCAGGGGAACCGGGTTCGCGTCCCGGTCTGGGAGGATCCCACATGCCGCGGAGCGGCTGGGCCCGTGAGCCATGGCCGCTGAGCCTGCGCGTCCGGAGCCTGTGCTCCGCGACGGGAGAGGCCACAAAAGGGATAAGAATAGAAGTTATTTCAAGTTTCCCTAAGAATGAGAGTAAATATATTTGGAACAATAAAACTGTGAAGTGCCTTTTTACAGGTGGCACTCTCTTTGACAGGCAAGTAAAGAGATTACCTGATTACAAAGTTCAGAACCACTGAAACTCTTAATAGAAGAATCTGTGGAGGTAATGTCAAAGAGTCAAGACTTTCCGCTATGTTTGGTTGAAGTCCAAACTTTAATGTGATTTTAATCTATTGCATGTCCAATGAGGAATTTAACTGAGGATAATACTGAAAAGAAATACTGGCTGAGAAACAAGAGAGGCCAAAACCTACAAATCTTGTGAGGCCACTCCTGACATGATTTTATGTCAATAGACTGACTGGTTTTTAGCCAGGGCCTTTTCCAAGTACTCAGTCTTTCAGCTTGTAAATCATTGGAAATAGAATAAAATGCATCATCTTAAACTGTAAGTGCATGTAGATAAAAAAAGACCAATGACATTGCAGAAATATGATTTCTGGCTAAAAGGATCTAATATTCTGGTGCCTTTCTCCTCATTTTTAGATGTGTATAAGGTTCGGCAGGACCTTAACCCTAAGTTAAGTGCCTTAATAAAACCTCTGATAGAAAACAGTCTTGTACTGTCAGCAAGATGCTTGCGGATTATCTTAAGTAGTAATTAGCAGCTGCCCAATGGATTCAATGACAAAAAGCACTCAACCATCTCTTCCCCAACTCCAACTATTTAAGTAGATTAAGACTGAACAAAATGAACAGCACTTCTCCTGAGCTGAAGCATAGGAGGTAATACTCAAACACCTGCTTTCAAGGCTACCACATTCAGTGTGCAGTTTGGGTACCACACCAAATCCTGGGGGGAGGAGGGGCGGGGGCTGAAATCCAGCCTGTATTACACTTTTCAAGCCCTGCACCCTGGGATGGGACTGCATCAGCCAGGAAGAAAAGGAGCCTTCTTCAAATCAAAAGCCCGTGAGTCTGAAGGGCTGCAAGGCTAGCTGTCACAAAACTGTCATAAAGACTAGTGGATCCTACCTGGCTGACTCAGTAGTGAGTCCCTAAATGACTTAGGGAAAACCGTGACTTTTCCATTTCCTCCAGAGTAAGCCTTTCACATTATCAAACTACAACTGCTTGACAATCCACACACTGACTACAGCCCATCTCCCACTGAAGGGTACCACCAAGGGTCTTTATCTCCAATGGGAAATAATATAAACAAATCAATATGTAGCAAGGCCCCCGCCTGGGGCTTTAAGCAATGGCATTCATACTCTGCTATACTTTCCTCACCATCTTGTTCTCCAACTTTAGCCCCAGCTGGATAGAAGCACCTAGAAGATGTTTCACAAGAGGGGATAAATCCCAAGGATCATTTTTCTTTTAACTTGAACTAGTGATATATTGCTTAAACTGCCATTTGATATTAGCATCTCTGACATGGCAAAGACAAAATTCAAGATTTTTTATTTGTTTAAACTAACACTAGCATAATGCTTAATAGGCACTAGGCATGGTTCTAAGTGCTTTCTTTATGAGTACAAACTCATTAAATCCTCACCAGTTATTATTCACACTTTACATTTGTGAAAACTGAAGTCCACAGCTAGAAAAATAAAAAGCAGAACCAGAAATCAAGGTAGGCCATCTGGACCCAGAGTCCATGCTCCCTAGATTGCCTTACTGTAGTTGCCACTGTATTTGCAACAAAACAGTCAACTCTGAAGAATATATTTTCCAATCCTTCCACGCTATGAATAATGCCCTAGGTTAAAGTCTTTGGCAAATAAATGCTGTGGTCCTTGTAGCCAGATATAATACCTAAATTTAAAAAAAATATTTAAAATATCTTATCAAAAGAGTATATTAGGATGCAATGTTCTCAACTAAAGTAAGCAAAGACCAGCTAAGAAGATTTGCTTCATATTCAACAGAAAACATAATTCCTAAAGAATATCTGAAATATTTTAAAGCAAGATGAAATGCTTGCCCTCAGCTCCCCTCTTTCCAGGACCAAGGGATACAAAAATCCCATATTCTTAATAATAATCTGACTCGTCACAGAAGGCATTCAGCACCTTTTCTCTTCAATTCTTTGTAAATTTAGGTTACAAAGTTTATGAAGAGAAAAATTTCAAATTGTGTTAAAAAACATAAGGGGTTGGGGGCAGGGGTGTCTCTAACCAGGACTTCTCATGAAATTTCAGAATCATAAGCAGCTTGAAGAAGGAAACTAGAATACTACTTCTCAGATACATGTTCTCTTAACTTTTCTAAGTGAAATTTCCAGGACAAAGGAACTTAGTAATCATAAACCAGTACTCAAAATGAACTTTGGGCTTCCCTGGTGGTCCAGTGGTTAAGACTCTGTGCTTCCACTGCAGGGGATGTGGGTTCCGTCCCTGGTCAGGGAACTAAGATCCTGAATGCCGCACGGCATAGCCAAAAAAAAAAAAAGAACTTCTAATTGTGATCAAAAATATACATATGCATGAATACATGCATGTATATGTAAATAGATGTTTTATCCCATTATAATCAGCTAACTTGAAGCATAATGCAAATTAAAGCCAATTTAGAATCAACTTTACAAAGTAACTAGAAATTACTAATTAATTAACTAACTTCTGGTTTTCCAAAATTGAGAAAGTGGATTTTAGCCTGATGGGTTAAAAACATAAGTGTTAGGTACTTGCTGAGAGCACATCTGGAATCACTTTATCTGAAACTGTTGTATAATGAGGTGCTAACATAGCCAACTATGGCTCGCACCCCACCGAAACAAGCGTGTGTGTCCTGGACTTAACCCCTTTTCAGTAGCAAGTTCAAATTCCAGAACAGCTTGTCCAGGGATCATGTTGGCAGGAATGTGCTTGTCTTGGAAACCTATGGACCAAAATATGCTCATCCTCAAGAAAAGCAGGTCCTGCAGATAACAGGGGCTGGTCAGTCAGTGTTCTCAGATGTCTCAGAACCGCTGGTTCTCACAGATTTTGACCCTCTTCCCAATACCAAGCCCATGTTCTCTTCAGCACTACTTGTAAAACAAAAGGAAATAAGCAAGAAGTGATAAAGAGTCCTAAAAAAATATCAACCAGACCAAGATATTTGGGGAGAGGCAATCTGGGGAGGAGAAGGGCAATTTTTCACAATGGCAATGATGAAACCTGTGAATGTACCATAGATCTAGATCTACGTACGATAGAATGTACCATAGGTTGTCAATTCACAAGTTTTCTGGTAGAAAGAGATTTATCTAATGGCTGAATAATACGATTTATTAATTCCCATGACATGACACTCTGAAGTGCATGAGGACACGGGAGACCTGGGTTCTGCCACCAGTCTTGCTGCTAACCAGTAGTTCAACCAGCAGTAAGTCATCTTCCTGCCTGGCCTCAGCTGTTTCCCTCCATAAAATAAGACTAGGCAGATAATCTCTAAAATCCCTCTCAATTCAGAAGCTATCCTAGATTCAAAGTTTTTTAATGAACCTCAAATACATTTGTGCATGTGTGTGTGTGTAAATATATGTGTATATAAATGTGTGTGCATGTATGTATACGTATGTGTGTACACACACACACGGGGAGAGAGAGAGAAAGAATCCAAACAACCTACTGAGAATTCAAGTAGGCATGAAAATCCAGAGGATCCTCTATACAGTCCAGGAACAATTATTTGGTTGTCATCTCCTCCTCGTGCAGGCCATATGGGTGTTCACCCAGACAGGCCTTGAGTTCTCACCATTTACACCTTTTAGCCTCTCTCATTTCCTTCTCTCTTCTTAACCACCCTGACTCCAAAAGATGTATAGTATAGGGCAGAAATTTGCAAAACTGTGAAAATGCAGGCAATTACATTCATTCCTTAAAGGAAAAGGTGGTATTTATGCAAACTCTTGCCAAATTTGAACTATTTCCTTTCACAGCCTTCCATCTCCTTTCTTAAATCTTTCTTCCCCTTCTTCCCAGAACGCCACCCCCCAACTCCCAGAACCCTCAAGCCATCAACTGGCCTCAACATTCTGATGAACTGATCAGATTCCCATCAGAGCCCGATCATGAGCACGTTCTGAGAGCCCTTTAACCTTGGGGTGGGGGTCAGGGTTGAGTTTTATTAAGTATACAATCACAGTCCCTTGTTTCTGTATTTTCTAATCTATAAAGTACTTTCACATAAATATTCCTTTAATTCTTGACAATCAGCATGTGATTATTCCTATTTTATAGTTCTGAAAACTGAGGGTCAGAGAAGTGAGGTCACAAAACTTTGAACTCACAGAACTGAAACTGGATTACAAATGAAATTGGAGAACTGTGAAAGACTCGGGGAGGGGGGAGAGAGACTCGGCCAGGAGGGGCGGGGCCTGATGGAGAAAGGTGGAGCTAGGCTATTTTTGTCAGGGGGTTACCACTTAAGCAAATCTGCTCTACTGTGGAATTAACCTCTATTAATTCTCCAGGGTTTTTCACAGCGTCTTTATTGCCTCCACAACTCAAGCTATCCATTCTCTCAAAATTCCAAGATTTATTTATTTATTTATTTATTTATTTGACTAATTTTTTGTACAATGGCTACCTTGGCGATACTGTTCTAAGGAGGAGTTTAAGGAAAGTACACCCGTATGTTTTATATTTGGGCTGCTTCAGAATAGAGTGTTTGTAAATTGAGAACTGTCCGTATGGCATATGTGATGTCATTAAATATATATTTGGTTAGTCCAAAACTATCTGGCATTTGTCCTTTACCAACATTACTGAGTATTTTAGTTTCTCAGTCATGCGAGCTTAAAATGCACAGCCGAATCCAATGAATGTCAAACTTGTGCAGTGACTCAAGTCGATTAAAGTATTTTTAAACAGAAAAAAATTAGGAGTCACAAAGGATCAATTGGGGTGAATAGTCATGTTAGGGGAATACAAAGAGGAATCCTTTTGAACCATCCGTTCTTCTGAATATGTTTAAATGTGCATTAAACACAACTGTTAAGAAAAAAATGTTTATGTGCAATAACACACATCTGAAACAGGAATGTGTTGTTCTTTGTATGTAAAAGAACTGCTATGCAATCTGAAATATTTTTTAGTAATAGTGATATATTTAAGTTAACAAAACTATGCCCTTTTACCTATTTTTTGTAACTATCAGCTCTGCCCAATAGTACTTTCTGCAATAATGAAAATCTCTGCCCAGTAGAGGAGCCACTCATCACATGTGGCTGTTGAGCCCCTGAAATGTACCTAATGCTACTGAGTAACTAAATTTTTAATTAATTTTATTTTAATCAATTTAAATTTAAATAGCCTCTTGTGGCTAGTGGCTGTCTTAGAGAATTATCAAGTTCCCCTCAGCAGTAAAAAAAAAATCCTATGATTCTATTATTCTAAAGACCCCAAATTGTGAGGTCAGGATTAAGACTGTGGTTATTTATTAATTGGGTGCAGAAATAAAGTAAGCTAACATGACAAAATTTTTCAGAGGTTGTTTTTGCTCTTATTTAATAAACATCAAAAAACTATTATGTGCAAAATAACAAGTTGGACAATGGGATATATACCCACACTCAAAATATATATCCCTGACCGGGCAGTTTATATCTAGTGGGAAAGGAAAGAAAGGAAAAGAAAAGGAAAGAAGGAAAGAAAGAAAGAAAGAAAGAAAGAGAGAGAGAGAAAGAAAGAAAGAGAAAGGAAGGAAGGAAGGAGGAAGGAAGGAAAGAAGGAAGGAAAGAAGGAAAGGAAGAAAGAACGGAAAAGAAAAGGAAAGAAGGAAAGAAAGAAAGAAAGAAAGAGAGAGAGAGAAAGAAAGAAAGAGAAAAAGAAAGAGAAAGGAAGGAAGGAAGGAGGAAGGAAGGAAAGAAGGAAAGGAAGAAAGAACGGAAGGAAGGAAGAGAGAGAAAGAAAACAAGGAAATGTAAGAGGAAAGTGGGAGGAGTTTGGACAGAGACTATGTTCCCAATGGGTACACTGGTCTCACAGTTTCTGTTAAATCCCAACTCAGTACATCCTAACAAGGCAAGGCTGACCAGTAAACTCATCCTTTTAACTAGTATTGCTTGCTAAACTCCTATTTTAGGACAAACAATTGTGCTGAGCTCTGGTGACACACTGTTGAGGAAGACAGAATGCCCTTCCGGAAACTTAAGAATCTCCTGGGAGGTAGAGTCAGGTGAGCAAGCAATGAGAATACAATGTACCACTGCAGGCATAGATTCTAGGTGCCACAGGAGCACACAGAAGAGGCTTCTAACCCAGTCTTGGAGGCTCAGGGAAGGTTTCAAGAGCAGAAAAGAAGGTTCCAGGAAGAAAAAAAAGAAAAAACCTGGAGTATCTTCCCTATTGAATCCACCTAATATTTACATTTCTTTGTGGAAATTTCCTTTTCATTTGGCATTATGTCATCGACCATTTCAAGGGTGTTCACTTCTTGAGTACATTTCAATCCATATATATTTTTCAAACTGATGATTGAACAGCTTCATCATTTTCCTGGAGGGCTCACCATGTCCTAGGCGCTCAAGGTATATGTGGAGACATTTTTCCTAAGGAAAATAAGTTCCCAGGTCAAATATTTCAATAATCTTCCATGCAAGAAAAATGTAATACTGCCCTGGAACGCATGGTTTTTTCTTAAGAGTTTCTTTTTTAAATTATGTATGATTTTCTAGCCAAACTAAATTTAGACATTTCTCCAAAATAAACTTCAGGAAGGCTAAATAAGTAAAAGGAAAAAAATCTCCAACAAAATGTAAATTTAATATTTCAATGCAATTATGCTTGTTAGTAGGGAATTTCTATAGCATTGTAACCACAACGTGGGATTTACCTCGGACAGTTTGGGTTCAAATTACAGTTCTTTCACTTAACAAGCTGGAGGGGACTTGTTATCCAACTCGACTGTGCCTCAATTTCCGTATCTCTAAGGAATGAAGTTAAGCTGGATAATGGGACAATAACAGCTCCTACTTCACACAGTGGATGAATTAAATAATCGCATATTTATAAACAACTGAAAATAGTGCCCGCCCCAAGGACTACAAGGACATCAGCTATTCTTATTAATTACAATAATTCTAATTGCAGAAACCTACGAGAAAACAATACACACAGTTCTGGTGGGAAATTTAAAACCGGTGTGGGAAAAAAGGGACATCCGGCAAGTCCCCAGTCTGTACTTTTGCCTCAAGTTGGGAGTGAGAGAAAAAAGCCCCCAGAAGAGGCTGTGAGGAAACCTGAAAAGAGCAAACCCACAACGCTGTCTTACCAGGCAAAGCAGTCGGTAAACAAAGATCTTAACTTCCTATTTCGGGCTAGTATTTTTTTTTTTTTTTAATTTGCTTCCAAGACTTTGATGGAGAGACTTGAGGAAAAGGAAACAGTCACAATTACTAGAAAGAACTTAAAAAAACACTGGAGATGAAGCAGTTGGAGTACTTCTGGAACAAATGTTTCCTTATAAGAGCAGAGATAGGGGTGGGGTGTCTGTGTAATGTCTACTCAACGCAATAGAAGGATCAGAGGAAATCTTCGCCGATTTCGATTTCCAAAAGTCTTAACGGGGAACCATCTGGAACCTGCTGCACAACAAATCCCACGTTTACCGAAGCCTCGAGGATTTCCTCGTGGGTCCGGGAGTTTTATCTGACAAATACCAGTGTCTCTGGGACTCCCCGGGCACAAGGGATGGGTCAAGGCCTCTCACCCTTTCGTCCCTCCCTCCGGTGCACGCTTTCACAGCCACAGTTCCCCACGGCAAGAGCCACGTACACAGGCACCGACAGCTGCCAACAGGGCGTGATCGCTTCCCAGACTGCAATCTCCCCAGCAGGGCATTTCCACGTGGCCAGGCGAGTCTGTGAAAACTCCGCAGGGCCTCGAGGCCCCCTGCGGCTTTCCTCAAAGGACCCCGAGAAGAGCCCTGATGTTTAGAGCAGTGTAGGTTTTCCAGGTCGCAAGCGCGGGCTGGGCGAGCCCCGTGCGAGCCTGGCTGGCGTGCACTTGGCAGCCTCCCAGCTGGCGGAGCTGGACCAAGGTGGCATCGGGGGGGCCGAGATAAAGGCCCGCGTCTCCGCACCACTAGTCTCCTCTCTCCTGGACTCCCCGGCCTCCCCCATCACTTCCCTCTTCTTCTCCCCCCGCCTTCCCCTCCCCAGTTCCCCTCTTCTCCCCTCCGCTACCCTGCCCGGGCTCCGGGAGGCGGCGCCTGCTGAGTCACCGTCACGTGGCCCCGGGTGCGCAAGGGCGGGCTGCGCCTCGGCGGCACTGGCCCTCGGAGCCCTAGTGGAAAATTTTCGGAGACCTACTGGGGCTGCGCGCCCGAGGCCCCGCCTCTCTCCCCTCTGCCCCACCCCCACCCCCACCCGATTCCCGGTCCCCGGCCTTCCGGCTGCAGCCTGGCCCGCCACTGCGGAGGTTCCTTTCTCCCCGGGAGCAGTGCTGCGCACGCCCCGCCCGCCGCCGCCCCGTAGGCTGGCGCCGCCCGCGCCGCTGGCTCTCCGGCCGGCAGCCCTCACTTCCTTAGCGACCCTCCTTGGAGCTCCGAGTCGCCGTGCGGTCTTGCCCCAGACCTTGTGTGTACCCAGCTGGCATCCTGAGAGGCGAGGAGCGGCGTCCTGGCGCCTTCGCATTCGCCTCTGGGGCGCCGCAGCCCCCTCGGCCCCGCCACCTCCGATCCGCGTGACACGGGTTCCCCCCATACCTCTTGTGGGGGGGGGGGGTGGAAGACAAAGGAAGGAGATGGTTCCAGTGGGCGTCTTGCCTTCTACTCATTTAACGCCCTGCATTGCCTCGTCGTTCGAACACAGAGTGTACTCGGCCCTATTGTAAATAGTTTACTTACCCCCGCTTACCACCAGGAAAATAAGTTGTTTTCCCTACCCCATAACATTCCCCACTTCGTTTTTCCAGCCACGAATAATATGTATTCCTGAGACAGCAACTTCGGGGAGTTTGTTGGCCTCATCCACCCAGGGGTGACAAATGGTTATACAATGACGACATTTCACTCAAAAGTGGTGTGTTAATGTGCGTGGTTCACTTCAAGAAAGCAAACATTTCACAGTTTCCTCGACTGGTGGGATCTTGGAATGTCCTTTCGGATGGGTGTCACTGAATGGGGAGGGGGGGTTGAGAAGTGGCGTAGGCACCAGGTGTCCCACGATGAGGTTAGTTGGAGGTGGACGCAGGCGTCTTAATCGGACACAGGTGCCAAAAATTTCGTCCAAAACTGGGAGTTTTACCTGAATAAAGATCCCGGAACCAAGCCCAGATATTAAAATGCTTTCCAGCTAAGAACCAGAATTGCAGGTATGTTAATTTTAATAAATCCTTATTTCAGTATCTTAGCGCTGGGCAAAGAAAGATCCAGAAACTGACTGAAGGCCAGGAATATAAGTCCGTGGTGGCCTAAGAATGTTTTGAGTAGAACACATCATTCAGTCGCTGTCATATTTCTCTGGACAAGAAAACAGACTGTTAACAATTAAGAAGCGTAAAAATAAAAGTATTTTTAAATCGCTCTATTGTGGAAAATTATGAGTCTGAAATTTTAAAGTCGCTTACTGCTAATTAGCAGGTGTCAGTTTACCCAGTGATCAATTTAAAAAATCCATCATCTTTCTGACACTGTTTTCATTCATATTCATTAGTATATACCACACCTACCAAAATGGACCATTCCAGGGTCACAGGAAGAGGCCATTGGGTAAAAACCACAAACAGGTCTTTAATCAAGTCATTTCTTCCCCCTTTATTTGGTGAGGAGATGAGATAAACAGAGTACTGATACTCTAGGAAGTTCTACAGTCCTGACATAAATATGTTTATACTAAAATGTCTGTAAAGCTATCTAAATATTGCTAAATTTTTTTAAGGTTGTGTTTCTGTGCACACCATAATTTTCTTTTTCAATGAGTGGTGAGGTATGCACTCACAAAACGTTAATGCGTGTGAACGTATGGATTCATGATAAAAAGTGTTTTTTCTGCGCGACTATGCCAGTAGGATCAGAGACATCCACGGCAGTACTTCCAAGAAATATTATCTCTCTTAATAAAATTGACTCACAGAATTGACACGTTTTTCAGTGGATGTGGCCCTGTCTGCACATGAGCCCTGAAACCACTGCAGCCAACCGCATGACCATGACGGGCAATATCTCCAGCATGCTGAAGATGACAGAATGTAAAGATGGTGAGCTCTTAATCTTTGAGGAGATTAAAAGGCCTAGGAGTAGAGGCCTAAAAGAATTAACCCTAGGACTGCCCTATCTGTAGACTTCCTATTATACGAGATAGTAAGTGTCATTATTTAAGCCACTTATAATTGCATATTGTGTTTCTTGCAATAAAAATTCTCCTGCTACTGACAGCCTCTCTGTGGTAGCTAGCCTCCAGAAGGCCCCAATGATCCTCACCTCCTGGTAGTCACATCTTTGTATAATCCCCTTCCTTGTACGTTGGATCGGGGCTTGCTTTTGTGACTAGTAGAATATGGCGGAAATATAAAATGTGATTTCCAAGTCTAGTTTATAAAGGCATTGCCTTGATCTCTCTTGGATCACTTGCTTTGGGATCAGCCAGCTACCATGTCATGAGGACACTCAGTCAGGCTTGTGGAGAAACCTTCTTGGAGAAAAATCAACTGGCCAGTACCAACTTGCCAGCATGTGAGTAAGTGACCTTAGAAACAGATCTTCCAACCTTAGTCGGGCCATCAGATAACTACAGAAATAGTAATCATATGGCTACAACCTCATAAGAGACTCCAAGCTAAAACACACAATTGAATTGCTCTTGAATTTCTGATTCATACAGACTTTGAGAGTTTCAGCCACTGAGTTTTGGAATAATTTTTACACAGCAACTGCTACCTAGTAGAGTATCCTTCAATACCAGAAAAACACACCAAAGTCACCCGGGTGCTCAGTTAATACTATTGCTTGGGGCTTAGGAGCTGTCTAACAAAGATAAAATATAGCCCTTCATTTGTTGAGCCCCTACTAAACATATCTCAAGAATAAAATATAAAATATGATAAGAAAAAAAAAGAGTAGGGAAAGGAATTTATTGAGGAACCTGGGAGAGATTAATGCTAAGAAAATATGGACGTCATTGGAATAAAGGGAGGTATCTGAGCTGAAGGGAAATGGGTGGGGGGGGTGGAATTCACTATTCCTCTATAATGCCAGTGTCCATACTTGAATTTTCAATAACACTGTCTGGACAAGAATGTCAAAATGTGTACATTGCAAAAAGTCATATTAATTAGGTAAAATGAAGCCATTAGAAAGCAATTCTTTTTTTTTTCTTTAATTATTTATTTTATTTATTTATTTTTTGGCTGTATTGGGTCTTCATTGTGGTGCGCGGGCTTCTCATTGCGGTGGCCTCTCTTGTTGCGGAGCACGGGCTCTAGGCACGTGGGCTTCAGTAGTTGTGGCGCACGGGCTTAGTCGCTCCACGGCATGTGGGATCTTCCCGGGCCAGGGCTTGAACCCGTGTCCCCTGCATTGGCAGGTGGACTCCCAACCGCTGCGCCACTAGGGAAGCCCGAAAGCAATTCTTGAAATCAGTTCTCATGCTTGTGGCTTACAGAAGACTGGCCTCAAGGAAAAATCTGTCCTTTTCCATCATCAAGTCATTGCAACAGACATTTATTATGTGCTAGGCACTGACGGATAAAGTTAAATGTGCTAATTCAATCAACACTATTGAACTCCTTCAAGGAGTTCTAGGCACTGATGATTCAACGATGAGCAATCCAAAAGACTTATCCTTACTTAGCCTTGTCTCCATTTAGGAGTTTGAGGGAGAAAATGCAGGAAGGGGGAAGAAATCATAGGCAAATAAACAATAATGAAATAATCTGTTCTTATACCGTGAAAAAATACAAAAACTAAAATATGACAATGAGGAAATGGAGATTGCATGCAAGGGGCAACTCTTGCTAGGATGGTCAAGGAAGACTTTTTAAAATTTTTTTATTTTTTTTATTTTTTTTTGCGGTACGCGGGCCTCTCACTGTTGTGGCCTCTCCCGTTGCGGAGCACAGGCTCCGGACGCGCAGGCTCAGCGGCCATGGCTCATGGGCCCAGCCGCTCCGCGGCATGCGGGATCCTCCCGGACCGGGGCACGAACCCGTGTCCCCTGCATCGGCAGGCGGACTCTCAACCACTGCGCCACCAGGGAAGCCCAAGGAAGACTTTTTTTTATAAGCTAGAATAATCTCTCTTTTTTAAATTTTTAAAATAAATTTATTTATCTATTTTTGGCTGCATTGGGTCTTGGTTGCTGCATGTGGGCTTTCTCTAGTTGCGGCGAGCGGGGGCTACTCTCCATTGCGGTGTGCAGGCTTCTCATTCCAATGGCTTCTCTTGTTGTGGAGCGCGGGCTCTAGGCACACGGGCTTCAGTAGTTGTGGCTCGCACGCTTCAGTAGTTGTGGCTTGCGGGCTCTAGAGCGCAGGCTCAGTAGTTGTGGCACGTGGGCTTAGTAGCTCCACGGCATGTGGGATCTTCCCGAACCAGGGCTCGAACCCGTGTCCCCGGCGTTGGCAGGCTGATTCTTAACCACTGCGCCACCAGGGAAGTCCGGAAGACTTTTTTTTTTTTTCAGGAGTGATATTTAAACAGACCTAAGTGATGCTACCCAAACATAGCGGCAAGATTTCCAGGTGGAAGAAACAGCAAGTACAGTGCCCTGAAAAGGGAATAACTTAGAGTATTTCAGGGACAGAAAGAAAATCACTGTGGCTAATATACAGTGAAAAGGAACAGTATAAATCAACTGTACTCCAATAAAAATTAATTTTAAAAGAAGATAGAATGATGCAACAAAAAAAAAAAAGAAAAAGGAAAGGAAAAGAGTGGCAGGAGACAAGGCTGAGGAGGTAGGCAAGGGCACAAGCAGGTAAGGCCATGGTGAGTGAGGAATATGGACTTTATTCTGGTTGCAATTAGAAGCCACTGAGGGCTTTAACAATTTATCCTTTAAAGCAAGGGATTTCATTTACGTTCTGAGAAGATCTTACTTTCTGCCAGGTGGAGAACAGACAATGAGCACCAAGAACGGAAGCCCAGAGATGAGTTAGCCTGTGGCGTTTGCAGTGATCCAGGAGAGAGGTGATGGTCGCTTGGACTAGGACCAGAGTAGTGGAGATGGCAAGATTCTGAATGTATTTGGAGGCAGAACCCTCAAGACTTGCTGATGGATTGGGTCTTTGAGGAAAAGGAGGGCTCCCTCATGAATGGTAGTGTTACACTTCTAAATTGTAAAGAATTAGGAGAGGAACAGTTTTGCTAGGGAAGTCAAGAGTTCTGCTTTGACCAAGAAGGAATGAGATAGATGCCGTTTAGACATATTAGATAATATGCTTTCTACTGTTTACTCCTACATTTATTCATTCAACAAAAATGTATTTCCAGGTACAGTTCTAGGTACTGGAGCTAACAGTGATCAAAGCAGATTAAACCTCTGCCTTCATGGAACTTATAGTCTAGTAAGGGAGACAAACAGTAAACAGATAAATAAATATAATTCAGGTAGTGGTAGGTACTTAAATAGGTACTTCAATGTATTTAATTCATCCAAATACTCAAAAAGTACCTTCTTTTTACAAGTGACTAGGTCAGGTGTGATTAGCCAGATTCTACCCTAAAAGATACTAACAGAAAATCTAGTACATAGATAACACAAAAAGAAGTGCCACAAAAAGATACTTATAAAGCACTACGTTCAAAGTATTGAATAGAATGAGATCAGTTTCAAATGGGAGCATCAAATAAAGAAAAATTAATGAGAGGTCTGGCATTTAAGGTGGGCCTCAAAGGAAAGATAAGAGTTTAGATACATGGTGATAGCAGGGAAGAGGAGGTATGAAGAATATTCCAAGCAGTGGGTAAAGTTTGAATGGGATATGGGAAATGGTTCGAGAACAGTGGCAAAAGCACAGGGTATAAGAAGGGGAATGTATTAGTAATCTATGACCGAGTAATAAACTACAGCAAAACTTGGTGGCATAAAACAACAAACATTTATTATCACTTATTTCTGTGGGTCAGGAATCCAGGCTGGGCTTAGCTGGGTCCTCTCACTAATGTATTAGCTGGGACTGCAGTCATCTCAAGGTTCTACTGGGCATGATCAGCTTCAATGCTTCTTGGCAGGCCTCCCTGGGCTGTTGCCAGAGACGTTAGTTCCTTGCCCTGTGGGCATCTCTGTAAGACAGTTCACAAGATGGCAGCTGGTTTCCCTCAAAGTAAATGAGGGAGAGAGCAAGAGAGAACAAGACGGAAGCCAAACTTTTTGTAACCTAATCTTAAAAGTAATGTACCGTCACTTTTGCTGAATAGAAGCACATCACTAGGTCCAACCCATATTCAAGGAAAGGGGATTACAAATGAGTATGAATATCAGGTGAGGTTCATTGAGCTTCATCTCAGAAACTGCCTACCACAAGGAATAGTGGGGGATTAGGATGGAAATATAGGCTAGTGCCACATCAAAGGAAGCCACGAAAGCCAACCTGAGAATGAAACTACTCGGCTGGACATGAAGAGTAGAGAGAAGCAAATACAATGTGTGAGCCCACTTCAGGCAAACTGAAATGCTGGATAAATAGAATTTTGAGGACCATCCTGAATTTTGAGGACCATCCTGAAGATTATCTTGTTCAACAACAGGTTGGGAAACAACTCACTAGAGCCCCCAGAAACAGACCCACTCTATTTTATTAGGTGATAATGGTCAAATAATTCTACAGAAGATAGCTATCTACCCTCCCTAAAAACTTCTACCGACCTATCTTGACAATGCAGTGCATTCCTGAAAATCCAGAGTTGACAACTAATATTTGTGATTATTTTCCTGTCTTAGGATAGGTTTACTCTTAGTAGCTTTCAAAATTCTTTGATCCCAGCCCACAGTAAGAAATAGATTTTACTTCATAACTCAGAAGATATACATATTTGTACATAATCAAAATTAGTTTTATAGAAGAATACTAGCATTACTATATATGGCATACTGATATTTTAAATTCTATTTTGTTCTATTGAATTAAAGAAAAAAAAAACAGCTTATAGTAATCCACTGAATTCATCACTGTCCTTTCCTGGGTCCCATTCTGCAGTCTGAAAGACACTGTTCTGCTAAAACATTTGCTTAGAAATAGAGCAAAATCATAGCACTTCTGACCAACAAAAATTTGGCGGTATAGTTTCCTAGAAATTGGGTCAGGGTACTGTGTCCCATGCATTCTAGCCCAGGGCATAAGGGCAAAAACTCAAGCACATCAGGCCTCACTTGGAAGCCACTTGAGTAACCAGATATGCCTCAAGTGGCCTTTGAAAACATGAATCAAATTTGCAAACGAAAAATCAATGTTTCAATACCTCCCCCTCTTTTTTGTCATTTACTGTTCAGGTTCTTGTCATAGAGAAGTCAGAACAAGATTACAGCCCTCCCCCCAACACACCCCCCCTCAATTTTACAGGTTTCCTTAAGCATGCACTGCAATACAAACCACCAAAAAATCCAACGGACAAGAGAACGAGTCTGAGAGTAGGATTTGCCAACCATAACCACCTCTGACTATGCAGGGGACTAACCTGGATGAAGAACTGATTTAAGATCTTTTGATTTTCATCAGTTGAAACCTGATAGAAAGGAACTTCCAGCGAGTCCTCTCTAACCCACTACTAAGATTGCTTTCGAGACAAGAGTTGATCGGTGTTATTAGGGAATGAATGTGCGTGGAAGAAAGTTAGGTTTTTTCAGCCCCAAATGTGTATCAAGTGCCAAACTTGCCCTGGGGAGCTCACAGTCTCCCTGGTAAGACTACAAACTTGAACAATTTTGAGTACAAGACAGCATAGGTTTTAAAAAGTCCTCGCCACATGGGTTAGAAAACAGTCCCTGCAATAGAGGGGTGAGGAGGGAGGCTTTCCTGAGGCTCAGTGACTAAGCCTTGAGTGATGGTGAGAAGCTGGGCACTAAAGCAAGAGAGAGTATTGTTTAGGTGAGACTGGTCTGACCAGTCGAAGGGGTGAGGGAAGCAAGGAGTGTAAAGGGGAAATCGGGTCCTCCCACGTCAATCATGAACACGGGTGCAGGCCGAGGGCACCCGCAGCCTCACGTGCCACGGAAATAAGACAGTTGTACAGATTTCCTCAGGAAAACATTGAAAGCAAAAATTGTGATCACACCCAACCCTGCCCAATCTCTCCCACGTCCCCAAAAGGAAGAGAGCAGTAAGTCAGATCGTTTGTTTATTCATTCATTCAACCAACAATTCTCTCTCCTAAGAGGCCTTTGTTTCCAGCCTTTCCGGCAGCACCGAGTATTCCACAGCGAAGGGGCCCCCTAGTTGCCTGGCTCAGCAAGACCACATCAACACTGGAAGGGGAGGACCAGCATTCCAACCGAGGCAGCGCCTCTGTAAACACAAGGAGAGAGAGGCGAGGGTGTTCCAATTGGGGTGGGGTGGTGGGATGACTGCAGTGTGTTTGCGAAGGGAAAGTGGGACTCCTACACTTCATCGGAAAAGCGAAGCCCCCAACCAGGGACCCCTTTCAAGGAGTCTGGCTTACTGGGCAGGACGTAGCTTTACCCTTAATAGGGTTTTCCGTGTCCGTATAGAAAGGATCTCCCGAATTGGAGCTGCCAACCGTCCTAATCAGGCTAGTTCTTTAGAGTGAAAGCAGGTCTAGGAGGAGAAGAAAGAACGAGAACAGAAACCTACCATGGAGACAACGTTGCTGCGTTGGCCCAACTTTGCTAGAGAAAACCCCCATGTAAATCACAAAAATAACCGGCAGGAAAGGATTGGGTGCGCGGGATGTATCCCCAAAAAGCCTCGAGGAGAAAGCAAAGCCTGCTGGAAACTCGGACAAAAGGATATTTGAAGGAGAAGGTTCCTGAAAGACAACCGCATGTCTTGGGCACCAGTCCGGGCTGAAAGGGACAGACCGGGGGAAGCACGGGAGGCGTCTTTCCAGGCTGACCAGGAGACAGCAGAGGGGGTTGGCCCGGGGTGGGGGGGGCGCTAGCGGGCGGGGCTAGGCGGCGCGAGTCAGCCGCGGGGGACGGACGCGGGTGGGGCGGGGTGGGGCCTTGCGGGCCCGGGCGGGCGGGGGGCGGAGCCCAGGTGGTGTTGATACACAAAGAGCAGGCACCCGGCGGCTGGGGCTCCGCCCACTGACGCGTCCTCCAAGGCGGCAGCTATAACCCGCCGCTCGCGCCGCTGGCTCCAGAGCCGTGCGACGCTGCAGTGCTGGAGCGCTTTTCTTGCAGAACCGCCAGCAGCCCGACCACGCGTTCCCGCACACTCGCTCCTTTCCCTTCAGACGGCGGACGCCGGACGATTGGGGCGGCAACTTGCCATTTCCTTGTTTAGTTAAAATTTTTTTCCTGCCTCTAGTTGGATTTTCCGTTTTGTTTTTCTTTTTTTTACGATATTTGTTTGACTGAGAAAAACTCACCGAAGGCGTTTGCGTGTTGTTTCCGGGATACAGGAGTCGAGCCTACCGAGGTAACGCACGCGGGGGCGTCTGCAAAGGGCTCGGGGCCCGGGCAGGAGTGGGGGAGGGGCGTCCGGGAGGGGCCGCGGCGGGAAGGCAGCTGCCGTAGTCGTTTACTCCTGGGGAGGGCTTTTTCGGTGTGCGAGCCAGCCTTCGATCCCGTTACGCACCGGGGTCGCGGCCCTCCTCCGGGCGAGGGAGGGGCGCGGGGGCCGCGTGCCCGTCCGGAGCGGAGCCGCATCTTCGCGTTAGGGGGAGGGGAGCCAGCCGGGCCCCGGGGCTCCGTTACGACAAGTCTTGTGACTGAATTGAATTAATAAAAATAATTACATAAACGGGTCTTGGAATTTGGGGGCGACGGGAGTGGGTTCGGGCTTTTAGTGTAGTGGAGGCCAGGATTGGGGAAGACAAGCGGGAACGTTTGACAATCGTCGATCGATATTGCATCAGTTTCCTTTTCGGGCAGAGGAGGGGCCGGCCGGGCGAAGCGCTCGCGAGCCAAATGCCTGTGGACTGATGTGCTCGAGGGCACGGGCGTGCGCGTGTAAACAAACCCTCGATGCCTCTGCGCGCCCTCTGCTCCCTTTCTCGGGAGAAGATTCATGTTCGCCCTTTCCGCCCCCTTCGAGTCTGTCTGCTGCAGAGGCATTTCGCCATCTGGGGGCTCCAGGTGTGAAAGGACGAATTACGCGGCATTGCTATTGTAAATGCTAGAAAGGGGGAGCTGTAAGCCTGGGCTACATGCACTGCACACCTAGCCAATGCCTGGGTGGGATGTTTGCCCTGCGTGCCTGTGCCACGACCTAGGAGGCTGCGGGAAAAGCAAAACAGAGCCCCCGCACCCCTCCCGTGAAACTTGAGAGAATGGAGAGGGCCAAACACTAAATTCCGTTGGAGAGGGTCATCGGGGTCCGGGGGGGGCGTGGGCCTCCGCAGGCGCAGCGCTGCAGGGGGACCATCTTTGTTCTCCGCGGCTCCGCGGTCTGTACTTTTCCGCCCCTCGGCGCGCGCCCCCGCCCTTCGCGCTCGGCTGGTAGTTTTCCACTCGCCTGGCCGGGGATGAATCAGCCTCGCAGCACCGCCCGGCGGCGTCACGTGACCAGGGCGGGCTCTGCAGTCCTGACGCGCCGCCTCTACCTTCACAGGCAGCCGCGCGGGCCCGTGCATCTCCAAGGACAAAAGGAGCCCAGCGTTACTCGCTGCGCCTGATTCCTCCTGCCGCCCAGCATGAAGAAAGCCGAAATGGGAAGGTTCAATATTTCCCCAGATGAGGACAGCAGCAGCTACAGTTCCAACAGTGACTTCAACTACTCCTACCCCACCAAACAAGCTGCTTTGAAAAGGTGGGAGAAGTTGTGTGCTTTTTTTAAAAACGGCTTGTGTGCATCGGAGGTTCTTTACCTGGAACTGTTCTTCTGTTGCTTTAAATTACTGTAGCGCTTGGAGAGAGCGTGTAATCTCTGGAAGATTATCCGATTGTTGCAATGACATGGTGTCGTGTGAAAGTTGTCTACTACTTAATATGCATTTAAGTAAAGATGTGTGACAGCTAAACGCGGGGACCGTTTTGTGTTGAAGCATTCCTTTGTATATTTCAATCCAGTTTAGGATTTTTTTTTTTCTTTTTTTGCAGCCATTATGCAGATGTAGATCCTGAAAACCAGAACTTTTTACTTGAATCGAATTTGGGGAAGAAGAAGTATGAAACAGACTTTGTAAGTTAAAAATAATAATTTATGTTTCTGTGGCTTTATGGAGTAAAAGAATAGTTTTACTTTTAGATTTCAAATCTAACTTGCCCAAAGCTGGTTTTCTCCATTTAATTATTGTTATATGTTTGGTTATCGTTTTCCCTCTATGTAGCATCCAGGTACTACTTCCTTTGGAATGTCAGTATTTAATCTGAGCAATGCGATTGTGGGCAGTGGAATCCTTGGGCTTTCTTATGCCATGGCTAATACTGGAATTGCTCTTTTTATGTAAGTATGTGTAAGTAGTGAGTCTGCCATGCAGGGCAGTAAATATGATACAACATATATTTTGGCTCCAGAGACTGAATTTACAGTTGAAGTAGTTGACTTAAAAATCATTTGCTTAAAATTTAAAATATGAGAAATCTGAAAATCTCTTTATTCTGCTACGTAACTGCATGATATCAAAAAAGCCAATTAGGTAGGAAAAATTAGGACAACTCTTAAAACCGATAATTCAACCAAAAAGTCTTTAAGTCAAAGGGGATAGTTACAGTTGAATAGGGATTGAATATTTTAAAAGAACTGTTGATAAATCCAGGGTAGAATTTTTATTCTGGCAAATTCTGAAGCAAGAAATATTAAAAAGCATGGTAGCCTTCAAGTCAGTTTGGTAAATTGACAGTCTCCCCAAGGACCTGTGGCTCCTTTTGTACATAAGGAAAACAATTTTTTTTTTTTTTTAATATATAGGGTGTGGTGGTATTTGTCTAACTTAGAACATGTTTGTTTTAAGAAAAGTGAGTCATAATTTTCTGGACACTGAAAAGCGACCCATATGTGATTTTTTAATTTATTTTTTGTTTTCTTTTTAATATTTATCTCTTCCAGGTCTATGTGATTGCCACAGCAAAAGATGAATATTTTAATAAGTACCTGCTTCGAATTGCCTTTTTTTTCCCCCTAGTTATCCAGTTAGAATTAGTTACTCCTGTGCTTTCCAGTGTAAATACCTAGAATAGAATTTTGGAGCTGTATAAGACTTTAGAACAGCGGTTTTTAACCATTTGCGGGGGGGTGGGGTCACTGACCTTTGGAGAATGTAAAAGTATGGACCTTATTCCCAGGAAAAAAAAGCAAAAAAGAAAAATACATGTGAAGTTTAGTATGCGTTTTCAATAATGTTTGTATCATAGCAACTAAGATTGGGCTTCTGTGGGCTCCTGGCTAAGGAACTTTCAATGGAAGATAGTGTGATTTACTATCAGGCAAAGAAACCACGTATACACGTAGCATGGAATTGTCTCTGCTACAGATATGTTTTAGTTAACTGACTGGTGCCTTCTACTCAAGTTATTTTTTTCTAGCAGAATAGAATGTTCATGAAAAGAAAAGTAGACCTTCGCAAAGCTCTGCTTTGTGGTGAAATTCCACACTGAAGTTAAGCATGGCTTTGAGCTTTGGAAGCTAGGATTCACTCAGCTTGCTTCATTAGCATGAGGCTTTTTGAGATATAAGACCAAGAGCCAGGAATTTTCGTAGAAAGGACCCTAGAGTTTCAAAGTTTTTAGTGGGGTACTTGAATGGCATCATTGTTAAATATTTGAAACCCTTCCTAACTCTTAATATAAAAACTGGAAGCAGTTTTTAAATGCTCCCAGTGTGGTTATGGTGCAGAATTTACATGAGATAATATGGCACCTTTGTTTCGTAAGAGAAAGCAAAATTCTGATATGTTACCCTTGTACTTTTGAAATTATTTATACTCTAGTAGAGTCTGTATGTTTGATGATTAACCATTTAATAAATGGTTAAATAATATCAAGAGTGCTAAAGTGAGTTTTTAAATCCATCAGTATTTTACAACATATATTTGGAGGTACAGACGTAAATGGTTCAAAAGCCACATGGCTGCCATCATCTGGTTAAACAACTCTTGTAGCTTACCCTATAATGTAGACTCAACTTGAGGTTGAAAGTGACCTCAAGGGTTATGAAGTCTATTCATTCCTCATTGTCCTTTCTGTGAAAAAGAAAGGACTGAATTTGTCAGCACACTTTGAACATTGTCTTTGATTAAGCCATGCTTTGTCCAGTTAGAGATGAGGCTGATTGTGTCATTTCCACCGCAGATTAGACCCCATGAAACTTTGGGCATTAGAATGGCAGCTTAATGCTACCACCTATGTTTAACTAACAGACATCAGTTTCTTTGTCAGACCTTATATGGTACTGTATTCAGTTTGCCAGTAAAGAATTTGGAAAATGTGACTGTCTTGTTTGCAGAGTTTTCTTTGAGTTTCCCTAATTTTGATTTGTTGTTGTTCCTTTTAATAAAAAGAAATGTATATTCTTCTTGGCTTGCCTGGGGGGAAGAAAGTAAAGCTGGAATGAGAGAGGATGTGTGCCCTAAAGGAAAACGTAGTGACTTAGTAGAGAACCTTTAGTTCCTATCTATTCTA
Source organism: Physeter macrocephalus (assembly GCF_002837175.3). Taxonomy (NCBI): domain Eukaryota; kingdom Metazoa; phylum Chordata; class Mammalia; order Artiodactyla; family Physeteridae; genus Physeter; species Physeter macrocephalus. Next base: position 91,952,218 of record NC_041219.1, read on the forward strand.
TTTTTTTTTTCTCCTGTTCCATCCAAGCGAAAGGACTGAGGGAGGAGACAGCCCAGTCGGACTGATAGCCTGCTTGTTCTAGCACAGGCATTGTTTAACTGACAATGCTGGGCCTGTCTTCCATACCATGGTGTGCAATGTAGTATATGGTCCCAGTAGTTACTCCTCTGATTTGTGCCCATTTGTTTGTCAAGCTGTGCCTAACACTTAACATGTCAGTATCTTTCCCTCCGGTTCCTTTATAGTCCCATTCCTTTGCTTATCTATGTGGTCCAAGTGGTCTCAAGACCTTTCCTGAATCTGTCTCATTTGGATTTCACAAGTAACTGGCAGGTGTTAAAACCATTTTATAGATAAAAGGAACTATACCATGCAGAGAAGTGGCAAGTACACAGCTAATTATCGTGGTGCCAGAATCAAAATATAAGTCTTGTAACTCTACCACTGAAGTTAGGTTTTCCAGTGTCTCCCATCACCTTTGGTTCAGTGGGTGAACCCTGTTCTTAACCAGTACTGTAGAGTTATTACCTGAGACATGATGCAGTCCTCTTTAGTGCCAGGTAAGAGAACTTGTTGACACTCTAGCCAGGAGAGTGAACACCTGTCCTTGGGGGCATTCTGTCTAGTACACAAAATATTAGGACAAGTTCCATACTTAATGTTTAAATAAGCCAAAAAGAATTGTATTTAAATATAGACGTCCTTATTTATAACCCTGTGCCTTTTCTTTCTCTCATCAGAATCCTGTTGACATTTGTGTCAATATTTTCCCTGTATTCTGTTCATCTCCTTTTGAAGACTGCCAATGAAGGAGGTATGGTAGCATTCTTGATATTTCTAAAACAGTTATGCTCGTCATGATTTTCTTCCTCTTATAAAATACTTTCTTCATGCGTCTGTGTTCCTTAAATTATAGGGTCTTTATTATATGAGCAACTGGGACATAAGGCATTTGGAATGGTTGGAAAGCTTGCAGCCTCTGGATCCATTACAATGCAGAACATTGGAGGTAAGAATTTTCAAAGGATGATTTGGGTAGACCTTTTTTGCTCTTTATGTAGCGGAGAGTGGTGACACGTTACTTTTGGTGTCACATGCCGCATTTTGCACTTGTAATGGTATAATTTTGTTTTCCTCCAGCTATGTCAAGCTACCTCTTCATAGTGAAATATGAGTTACCTTTGGTGATCCAGGCATTAATGAACATTGAAGATACAACTGGGTAGGTGCTAAGTAAGGTTACTCCTAAGAAACAATTACAGTCTAAAATGTTAGATACATTTTTATCAAAGTTGGATACAAAATGATTATCAGTAAATTATTTTTTGTAAATGCTCCTGTTGAAACTGACCAAGAAGTCCCGCCAGAAACTGATTTGAACCTTTGAGAATGAAAGGCCAAAGATAGTAGTTATAGGACAAGTTATAGTAGTCCTATAACTCTGAATAACAAATTTCTAACCTGCGTGTGAAAACAGGTTTTCTGGAACTACTTACCTTTTCTCTTTGTATTTACTGTCCCCAGAAATTATAGTTGAATAATTCATACCCCAAACCTATGTTAGGACTAACATTTTGAATTACATTAAAAATCAATTCCTGTCTGATTTGTGTGAATTTGAAATTTCGTGTATTTAAAATGCAGAATACCAGAAAATGTATGGCCATGCTGTACAAACCTTATCCGTCTAGCAAAGTTATTCATCTGAGTGGACTAACAGGTTTTTATCTAAAGTACACATGAGGAGGGATAATGTACTTCACAGCTTACATGCAGCTCTTTATCTCAAAATAGAGAGGTGTGGTTATCTCTGTGGCATTTGAAATTTAGTAAGCTGATCTTTAAATATTAGTTTTCTGTGTGTGGCGGGGTGGGGGGGGTCTTTATTGCTGAATTGAGCAGAGTAGCATTGACAGGGCAATTAGAATTTGAAAATAAGTGATTTTAAATGGTGTAGTTGATTACCTAAAAAGGAAAAGGCATTGCTAGAACTCTTAGGAGAGATGCATAACATTTTCTCTGAGTGCAAAAAGGATCTTTTTACTATTGGAGTCAAGGTGGGTCAAGGTGTCACAACATACTCTTGGCAACCTGGAATAAGTTCTTGTTTTAGGGGACTGGGTTTTGTTGTTTTGGTTTTGCCTATGTATTTTATCGAAGTGTGAGAAATTCCTTGTTGAAATGTTTAGTAAGTACATTTGCTAACAAATGTCTGGAAGAAACTTGTTTTAAAATTTCCTTGTTTCCAGCATCAAAAAAAGTGAGCTAAAGCTATGACAAAGTTGGCATACAGTTTTCTAAAAATGCTTAAAGATAAGATTACTGGCTTAACAATGCCACTTTGTTCCCTACATTAGTATCAAGCCTTTAAGAAGCATTTTATGTTATGAATCAGCTGGCAGCCTTCCCAGAGCAAACAGTGGGACAAAAGTTACACTGTTTGAGATCCCATCTCTAACCTGAGTGAATATTCATTGAGTGCTCACAGTTAGAAAGCTATTCTGTCTATGTGGGCTTTTTGAATAAGCGATACTCTTTCCAAACCTGTCTTTTTTTAAAGTATAAAACAAGTCTTGTGAAAAGAAATGTATGTTATTCTGAGTATATCTGTGGCTGGTTGTGACCTTGTTTTTCTTTTCTTTAATTCAGATTGTGGTATCTGAACGGCGACTATTTGGTTCTGTTGGTCTCACTGGTGCTCATTCTTCCCTTGTCACTGCTGAGGAATTTAGGTGAGCAAACCCATCTCTAAAGAGAATTGAAATGAGCCTCGCCAGCTAGTTGGCTTCCTCTTTTTTTTTTTTTTTGCAGTACGCGGGCCTCTCACTGTTATGGCCCTTCCCATTGCGGAGCACAGGCTCCGGACGTGCAGGCTCAGTGGCCATGGCTCACGGGCCCAGCCGCTCTGCGGCATGTGGGATCTTCCCGGACCGGGGCACGAACCCGTGTCCCCTGCATCGGCAGGCGGACTCTCAACCACTGCGCCACCAGGGAAGCCCTTGGCTTCCTCTTAATAGAAATTAACGAGAGCTAAAGAGCCCCGAAAACATACCTTTGTGAATTTCAGCATTCAGAACTTGTAGGTCTTTGAAAAATTCTAGCAGGATGGTTACCAAAGGGCCCAAATATTCTGTTGACATTTACAACATCTTGTGCTTTATAAAAATAAAAAAGGATAGTAGTTATTGACTTAGTTATTAACCAGTAGTTTTAAGTTATTCTACATCTTATTATATAAGAATTAGAAATTTGATGTGTCCACACTGAAGTCTTGCAAGCAGAATTGAGTTATAGTTGCCCTAAACCTGTTTTAGTAAACGAATACCAATTTTTTTTTCTCCTTACAGGATATTTGGGGTACACCAGTGGCCTTTCCTTGTTGTGTATGATGTTCTTTCTGATTGTGGTAGGTATAATTTTTCTTTAAAGCTAGAGATTCTTTTTCTAAGCCCTGTCACATTATTCAGTCTAACAAATGCAAAATAATGTATTTTCAGGTGATTTGCAAGAAATTTCAGATTTCTTGTCCTGCAGAAGTTGCTTTTCTAATTAATGAAACAGTAAACAGCACCTTAGCACAGCCAACAGCTTTTGCACCTGATGTGGCTTTTAATATGACTGAAGATGATTCTTGCCAACCACGTTATTTTATCTTCAACTCACAGGTAACTATAATCTTTGTGTTCTCAGAGGAAGATTTTAGGGAAGAAACCAGGGAAAATACCCACTGGACATTTTAAAACACTCCCAAGGTAAAGGAAGATCAGGTAATAGCTGCCCTTTAGGAAACATGATTAGCTCATTATTGAGGACTGAGAAGAAAGTGTTGGTTTGTAGCTTAAAATAGATTGAGAGATGAAATGATCATCTGATGTTCATAACTGATACATTCGGAAATGGAGGATATCGATCACACTTAGTGAACAGATGAGAAGAGTGGGAGCTAATTATGCCAGAAAACATCATTTTAGGCTTTGATTCTAAGATTAATAAATATAAATACAAGCTGCAGAACTGTGGTAACATGAGTTTGTTATATCAGGATATTAAGAAAGTTTTTACATTTTTTGCAGACTGTCTATGCTGTGCCAATTCTGACCTTTTCATTTGTCTGTCATCCTGCTATTCTTCCCATTTATGAAGAGCTTAAAGGGTGAGTGCTTTTTACCTACTTTTATATAAATTTATTGAAAAAACTAGAAGAATATTAGATTACTGCTATAACTGCTGCTAAAATATGTATCTGTATTTTCCTTTGAATTTGCATAGCCGCAGCCGTAGAAGAATGATGAACGTGTCCAAGATATCATTTTTTGCTATGTTTCTCATGTACCTGCTTGCTGCCCTCTTTGGATACCTGACGTTTTATGGTAAATAATGTCTAGTTTACAAAAAGGATAGTTAATGAAATGAAATTTATACTTTTGTATGTATACTTCTGTCACTTTAAAAACTCAGTCTGTTTTGGTATATTTCATATTTGTGATGAACGATTGAATTTAGAGCTTAGAATTTCCTGTAGCATCTATTGAGTCAGTAATTGCTAGAAACCAGGTTCCCAAATCTACCATTAGCCATTAGCCATTCAATGGCATTTTTTACGTGATGTGCTTGCATTTGGGTTCAGCCTGACTCTCCTCTCCCACCCCCTTCAGATTAATACAGCACACACACACACTGTAAGCCAAACCATGGGATTTAGCTATTTAGCTCCTGTTGTTTTTAATGGGGGTCATGTGGCTAAATCTCTCCTTGGTATTTAGAAACTTTTTTTCAATGTTATTTTAATTGCATTAACCCTAATTCCAGATTAATCTTATTAACCTCTTAGTTTATAGTCGTTTTGTGAATAGCTAATAACTTTGGTGCAGATTTTGCCGTTAAGTTAGATTTTTCTAACTAATCTCCAGAGAGGACAGCACACTTGAAGCTTTTTTTTCCTTGGTCTTTCTCTATAGAACACGTTGAGTCAGAATTGCTTCATACCTACTCTTCCGTCATGGGAACTGATATTCTGCTTCTCGTCGTCCGTTTGGCTGTGTTGGTGGCTGTCACCCTGACAGTACCTGTAGTTATTTTCCCAGTAAGTAACCTTTCAGTAGGAATGAATCGTTAAACATGAAGATTTGTGTGATTTCTATGTTTTGGGAGAAGGGGAACACTGCTACAGCAGTATCGAGTTGATGCGGGTTTTTGAAGGGTTTTTTGGGGGGGGTTTTTTTTTTTTGGTTTTTTTATTTAATGTTTCGTACATCTTTAAAACGTATCCTGGGACATTTTTTCTATAATTGAAGACACAATGATCTTTCTAGTGTTCAGATATTTAGAAAACAGCAATTGAGGAGGGGTACAATTTTAGTATTTAAATAGCTGCTAGTTGAGATATATATCCTGTTGTTTGGGGTTTTTTTCATTAATTAAATCTGCAGTTTTTATTTTATCCACTTATTTTTGCAGATCCGGAGTTCCGTAACTCACTTGCTGTGTGCAACCAAAGATTTCAGTTGGTGGCGTCATAGTATCATTACAATGTCTATCTTGGCATTTACCAATTTACTTGTCATCTTTGTACCAACTATTAGGGATATCTTTGGTTTCATTGGTAAGTTTTAGGAAGTATCAAAGTTGCTTGAAATATCAGGGATTTTAATGTTTAAAAAATGAATAAGAAGTGATTCTTAAGGAATGGTAAATGCTCTTTTACAGGTGCATCTGCAGCTGCTATGTTAATTTTTATTCTTCCATCTGCCTTTTATATCAAGTTAGTGAAGAAAGAACCTATGAAGTCTGTACAAAAGATTGGGGTGAGTGAGATATTATGACTGGAGAAATAATAATAATCTAATGCCAGAAGTTCCTCAACTGATTTTAATTTTAGTCTCCTAGATGTCGTTTATTGTAGTTTCATTTTAAGTTTCTAGTAAACAAATATATCTATAACTGTACTTCACAGATGGAAGATTGGGAGAGGAGGGGAGGTGAGAGATGGTTTGCCATCTAATACGTATGCTTAAGTTAATTGCAAGAAAGTTATTAGATATTTTAGAAATAGGAATAGAGATAAAGAGTGTAAAGTAAAGATACGGACTCAACTTTCAACGTTGTTTAACCAGTATTTGTTGGACTGCCTACTGTGTGACCAGCACTTAAATGGGCCTGTAGTGTATAAAAGAGAAATAGTGGGGTATTTAGTCAAATGAGACTAACCATTTTCAAAGCAAAGCTTGGGGGTTAGGGAGGAGGGGGCTACTATTACACTTTAAAGTATAATAGCGACTGATTTTACAAAGAGTATGGTATGTTAACCACAAATGATCCTGGTGGGGATATTTAGGAAAAAGACTGCATTTCAGTCCTTATTCGCCACTACTATTGTAGTCTGACTAAAATACTAGAATTGTTTATGAACCAACAACTATCATCTTATTTCACGTAAAATATATAGTGCAGTAACTGAAGGGGGTAGGATTAGGAGTAGACCTACTCATGTCTCTTAGAAAAACCTCCAGCTTCGACTCGGGCTGCATTTTTAAGATGACTTGGATTTGGTTTTGCAAGTTAAATTTTTTTCCTTCTAAAAAATGTAAAAATCCCAGTCCAGTTCTATTATATGAAATTATTTATTTAGCAAAGAAAATTGTTTACCCTTTCATTTGATACAAAGGAATGAAAAGGGAAAATTTGGGAAGGTTTCAAAGATACAGTTACTTAGTACTCTATAGAATGACCCCTTGATCACTCACTTAAGACAGTTTAACTATCTTTAGCAAGGTAAAAGTGTAGCTCTGTGAAGTATTATGGACATGCTTTTAGTAATTATAAGCCCATTCTTAAAAGTAGAAAGAGGTATATTTAGCGTATGTTTTGTTGCTTGCTGATCAGTTTTCTCTGTGTGCTCATTGCAGGCTCTGTTCTTCCTGTTAAGTGGCGTAGTGGTGATGACCGGAAGCATGGCCTTGATTGTGTTGGATTGGGTCCACAATGCCCCCGGAGGTGGCCATTAACCAGCAGCACTAAAACTCCATAGGCCATTTGATGCCAGTGTTGAGTCAACTCTCAACTACTATGAAATTTCACCTAATGTTTTCAGTTTCACTTCCTTTTGAAGTGCAGATTCCTCGCTGGTTCTTCTGAGTGCAGAATAAGTGAACTCTGTTTGTTTTGTTTTGTTTTTACAGAAAACTATTCTGTATGATAGAAATGGATATTAACAACAAAACCACGAGTCTCGGGTTAAGGGAAGTGACAATTTTATTCCATTCCAGAGAATGGACGAACTCTTAACTTTAATCAAGCCACATGTTTGGCTGTGTCATTGTTTAACTTGGATATTTTATGATTTTACTTGAATGTGCCTAATGGAACCATTCGATGTGAGAAACAATTCTTCTTAATTTACAGCAAAGTATTGAAATAACCATTGGGAAAAATACTATTATTTTTTTGTACCAAAAATATTTAAAGACCTCAGAAGCACTATTTTACTCTTTAAAAATTGCTTTTTTTGAACTTTATCCAAAAGCAGTTGTCAATGAATTCTGTTAAAAAAAATTCATTGTTATTTAAAAACAAATACTAGTATTATGAAATGATTTGCCTTTTTGTAGGCATACTAAGCCAAATACTTTTTTTACCCAAAATAATTTTTAGAGAAAATGAAAAATTGTACCATGAATAGGAGCACAGTTTTTTTCCCATTCAGACTTCACCATAAAAGGATAATTGGTTGATGGTGGCTACACCAAATCAGATGAACTCTCATCGTCACCTTTCTTCTCTGTCCCCAAATAATTTGGTTCATTTGGACTCTGAAATATTTATGGCTTCAATCTATTAGAATGGAAGATAATGCAGATATTTCTGTGGGAAATAAAGTAACTAATTTTGAGGTACCAAATAGTGCAATTGTGTAAAACAGGGTTTATTCAGTTGCATCTGCCTCCAGAGTTGTGTTAACAGCTCCGGGTTTTTTTTGGGCCAGCCCTTTTTTGGCATTGCTTCCAGCAGTGGAAAATGGGCATTTGATGGCTGTAGGCCAAAACTATTCTACCCAGAGAGTACAACTTCTCAAAATGCTCATCTGCTCCTGGAAGTGTGAATTACTTGACAATGTATGGTTTAGTTGTGTTCATGTTTTGTCTACAGTAGAGGTCTAATCCATAGGTTACACCAATATTTGGTATAATATAAGTTCTCTTCGTATAGGCCACTGGGTTTCTCATGCAGTAAGCTTTTTAAAAAACTCATGTGCACTACTGGATTGTCATCTCATTCTTGTACAACATAGAATTACTTGTTTACATCCAACAAATGGTTAGCTAGGGAAAACAGTGCAACCCGAGTGTAACTATTGGTCCGACTGCATGATCAACCTTCCTATTTTAATCCCAGTTAGAAGTGAAAAAATTATTTGGCTTTAAGAGCACATTGTATGTCATGGTGTATGGTGAATATATTATTAAATAATGTGGTACTTTGCTCATCAGGCATAATGTCTAAAATCTAATATACATAATTCCATTAGTGGTTGAGGGAAGCAAATAATGGAATCATTAATTGGTCACCTGGCTATAAGGTTGTTCTCTTAAACTAAACATTTCTAGTTTTAGGCAAGGGCCAGAAATGTGGCAGACATGATTTTTGTTATGCATTCTTGTATTATATGTGACTAAATTACAGACAACATGTGTCTGTAATCAGAGACCCTTGTGGAACTGGAAGACGTCTTGTAGTGCTATATTGGGTGAAACCAATGGTCCATTTTTGTTTGTTTCTATGAAAATTAAAGTGGGGACCATCTCAAAAGGCAGTGAGAAGACAGATTCTACAGCACTGCTTTCATTCAGTTGGGCTTTTGGCACTCCATTCGACTCCAGAACCTCACCTCTAGCTCAGACCAAGAACTGGCACTTCTGGTTGGATTCCTGGAAAGAATTGCTCGTTGTGTATCTTAAGACTTGGCCAGGGAATACCAAGTAAAGAGTTGTTCTCTACAGTTTACATCCTTTCTTATGGGAGAAAATTCCATGGCAACCAGGAAGAAATGAAAAAAAAAATTCTTCTCACGGCAAATCGATGTGGGAGGCTCCTCCAATCTCCTGGCTGTTTGAGGTTCAAAATCAACTGCCAAGGGTAAATTCCATTGCATGATTTTCTTGGAGCTATCTTGTCTACCTGGAGGTTCCTAAACAGTGAATTCCCAGTAATGAGCAGTCTTCAGTATTAAAACCACTGTCGTGTCACCTCATTTTGCATTACTGTCTTCCGTGGATGTTTCAGTTATAACTGTAATGTTATTTATAGAACAGCATTAATCCATTAAAGCTAACCTATTTTTCAATATTTATGATAATCTTATGTACATACGTTGTCTGTCCATATGTATTTGTAAATAGGTTGTATATAATGTCAGGTTTGGGTCTTGGGTTCAAATGTATATATTCCTATAAGTTTCTTAACTGCATTTTGATGAATTCACATTATGTATCGATAAGAATTGTCCCAAAAGTACCTGTACAGAGATTTCAATAAACAAATTGTGTAAACACTAAAAATTTAAAATACTGTTTAAATTGTATTTGCAATAAACAGACTGGCTGAACATCACATTTTTTTCATGAAAACTTGGTGCAAAGTTCAGATCTCATTTAAATTTTAAATAAGGTCTAAATTTTCAAAATGCAGTAGTTATCAAAATGATCTAGTGTAATAAAATCAAATATGATCTAGTGTGATGGAAGACCTTTGAGAACCTGGGTGTGTTAAGCTTTCTGTATATAATGTAAATATCCCCACTGTACTGTTAGAGGCCAACAATTCCAGTATGACTTGTTGGCAAAGAGTGCTACACCGTTTCAATGAAACATCCTATGTTTGTTTTAACTGAACTAAAATAAATACATGCTTAATCCTGAGTAGCAGTGTTTTATTTAAAGTAGTAAGTCGTGTCTGGTGTATTTTGTAAGCACAGCAACCTAGCACTTAGTAGGGTTCCATATAATGTTAGTGATTATAATGAAGAAAGACTGGTCAGAAAAAAGTTTAATTTGCTTTTAAGTTCCTAATGATGATTACCAAGTGTGAGGAGGAATGAAAAAAATGCTTAGCATCTGGAAGACCCAGGCTTGGGCCTGCTGTAAGTAGCGCATCAGAATCACATCTGGGGAGCTTTTTTAAATACAGCTTTCTGGGGACTTCCCTGGCTGTCCAGTGGTTAAGACTCCATGCTTCCACTGCAGGGAACACGGGTTTGATCCCTGGTTGTGGAAATAAGATCCCGCGTGCTGCTGGGCTCAGCCAAAAAAAAAAAAAAAAAAAAAAAGGCAGTTTTCTGGAGCACGTGTCTTATGTAGTCTGATTCCATAGGTTTGGAGAGAATCTTCTCTCCCAGAAAGCTACACAGGTGATTTCTGATGCACAGTTAAAGTAAGGGGTGCTGAAACAGGCCTGGGAAGAAGTCAGGTGAGTTCAGCCTTTGTGGAGTAGTCCCAGGAAAGGAGAGGAAGTGCTATGGCTGGAGAGGAATCAGACCAGCTGAGGGTTACCTGAGAGATGGACACTTGTGAGGAAGGTTACTAAGATACACAGGGTAGCTCAGGTATGGCCTGCTGGTAGTCTTAAAAACTTAGGGCTTAAAAACTGAAATATCCAAAGCTGAAACAGGAAGGTACCTCAAAACAGGTGTGCTGGGGAGTGGTTCCAAAGGCAAGGGAATCTTAATGCAAGAAATTTATATCCATTTACTAACAATGTTCAAAAGGGAAAGAATTCTTTGTGACTAGAAAGTACAGCAGTTTGCAACAAATCTCAAGAACAAAAGACTGGTAGAGTTTTTAAGTCATCTGAGAAGCCTTAATTGAACACCTGTGTGCAACTAACGTGCCCATGGGAAAGAGGCTGGGGTAATGTGTCAGACTCAGGTTTTTACAGAATCCATACTGTTCTCAGTTAAGCCATTTAAAAAAAAATATTGAAGTGAACCCAGGTTGCCAAGTTATTGATCTGAAATTTAAAATACATATTTGGCGGATGGGTCCCTTGGGATAAAAATTCAGTTCTACAACCAGAGAGCCAGATATTTCCAGTAAGCCTGAGGAATAGCCAAGGAACATCTCGGAAGAACCAGGGCTGATTCTCAACTTGGAAGTGCTCTTACCTAGAGAATTGGCTTAGTTAAGTTTCTGGTAACAAAGTAAAGAAGATCCACTTAAATTCGCTTAAGCAAAAATGGTGGCTGAGGGAGAGAGCTTCTTAGAAGGAGGTTGGGGTACCTCAGAAAATTAGAAGTTAGATAAACAGGCTAGATTTATTCTAGAGACCTCAATGACAGGTGTGGAGACTTCACTATGGGGCTCTACAGTTAGATTCCGAGCACTTTCTTCAGCCAGCTTCTCGAGATAAACATTGGCTAACGATGGGTCCTGATCTCTAGTCAGGTGGGCAGGTGATACAGCACACCACGGCTGTGGGACCCACCCCTAAGTTTGGGAGAATAGTTCTCACAGGAAGAGTCCTGTATACTGGGAAACACCTCAGTTCCAGGCAAACCGGGATGGTTGGTCTAATAAAACAGCCCAGAGATACTGATAAACTGTTTCTTTGGATTTCCTTTTTCCAATATAATTGTTGAATGAATAAATATGCCCTTCACAGCATAGTTTTGGTGAGGCTCAAAATTTCAGCAAAAATTTACTAAATGCTTGCAAAATAAATACAGCTAGTACCATGAAATCAAACACTCAGACTTCAAAGGTAAAGTTCAGTCATCTTTAACAAGAGGCCTCCAACCGGAAGGCTTTCTTGCCTAGCCTATGATCTACCTCCAGGTACCAGAAACCATCTTTAACCTCTACCACATATAAGTGAGTCTGTGGCTGTGACATCCTTTTCCAAATCCCAGCCAAATTTGGTTGTCCCCCCACGCAGTGTGAGGAAAACATTAACACAGCAAGCCTGATTGCTTACTACTTATGTCTTCAAGGGAATCATGAGTGACTGCTGGCCAGCTCCTGGGAATGCTGCCCTCAGAATGTTCTTTATGTGAGTGACTGACGATTTTGTTATATACACTTGAAGCAACGTATCATCCTCTACTGGCTTTTCAGGTTGCTTTACAAACACCAAGATTGCTGATGTGCAGCTGATTTCATCCCTGGGGTTCTGAGTCTTGGTTGCCAAGTCGGGTTGCAGAGCAGAATAGGCCTATGTGACCAGGAGCACCGCCCCACTCCGCCTCCTGACCCTGGCCTATAAAAGCCATGGACCTTGAGGCACATTGGGGGCTTCCCTGGGCAAAGACATTCCGCACACGTCCCTGTAGTTCAGTGCTGGAAAAAGAGCATTCTTGTGTGGCCTAGGACACGGAAGGTCTTGGAAGCCCGTGACAAACCTCTCTGGACCCCTCTGTTGCATATCTTTTTCCTGTTGCTTTTGTTCTGTATCCTTTGCTGTAATAAACCTTAGCAGTGACTATTACCTGCTGTCGAGCCCTTCTGGTGAATCGCCACGTGAAACACTTAAGGTGTCTTTTTTCTCTACATCATCAGTTCTCAAACCTCATCAGCATCTCTTGCCTTCTCCAGGAAGAACCTATTCATAATGAAAGCCCCAAAGCAAGTGTTACTAAATATATTACCTGGGGTGTGGGGTGTTGGAGGGTTAGATAGTAAAGGGACTTTTTACACTGCACATGCCACCGTGTGCAACTTCAAAAGATCCCATTTGACATCTTTTTCCCCCAAGTCGGCCTGGCTGTGCTGTGAACTAGAGATTTTTCTCTGTCTGCCCTTCCTCCCACACCAATACTCAGCCTGTCCTCCATTCTCATGAGTAGTTCAACTCTGTCCTCAAATCTGCCAGTTCATCTCAGATGAACAAAAGTTTGGAGTCATCAGGACCCACCCTCCTGAGATGGCAGTGTACTGGTCATATCTTTTTATTTCCAGTCTGCTTTTGAAGACCTCACTTCTACTCCCTCCCTTCCTAAATGACTTACCTTAGTATTCTTTCTAACCACATACAGTATTTTCCCTGAAAGGAGCTCTGGTAAGTTTAACTCTTTCATCTGATATTTTTAAAAATACGTGACGTAGAGCCCAACCTGTAAAGTAGATAAGAACAAAGCTGTGCTGGTGGAAACAGTCAGAGGTGAGGTCTAGAGCCTAAGTGCTCAGCCTCCCAACCTCTTTGCACCTGCTTCATCCCTCCATAACAATCCACAAGATGCAGCCTTAACCTAGGGCTTTGTGCAACGGGGTTCGAAAAACGTGACTCTAATTCTTTCAGGAGTATGAGACCCCAAGATAACAAGAATCCTGCCAGCCTGAAGCTCAGCGGCTGAGTCCCCTCTTTCTCTCCTTATTGCCAGGATGGTGGCCTTGGCTTCCTGGCTACAACTCAATCGTCTCTATCTCAGTACAATTCAAGAGCCTCAAGATGGACACGAAGTTCACATAGAGTTCAAGTCTCCTTGACTGTGAATGTGTTGCTGAGGAGATCCTCAAGTCTTTCCAGGTATATCTAAGGTGGAGCAGGTGAAGAAATCAAAGTGGAAAAGAGACACGATATCAAATAATCCATTTCCTGTCCCCTACTCAAGAATGATGCCATTGCCAAGAATTGCCTTCAGGTTGCCGAAATTGTAGTCTTTCTAAATAGGTAGGGTAAGAAACCTTTAAAAAAATGTTGACCTTTGGTTACATCTAGTTCTGGAGGTCTTTAATTTTAAAAGGACAAGATATCATAAACCAATCTTCTGAACCATCTGTTTCTCAAAGATTTGGGGAATTATTCCTAGGTCCTAAGTGTATAACTTTAAGCTTCCAAAGTTATATACATGCTTACTGAAAATGTGGCAAAATCACACATCGACATAGTTTTTAAGAGTGAGGTATCTGGTCTAAATAAGCAATAAAAAAACCAAATATATTGAAGATGCCTACTTTAAGGATACAATTCTAGCAAGCAGCAGTTTATTTTTCTTGAGGGGAAAGGCACACCTTAAGTTTTGGTAAATGATGCATTTTCTTCCAGTGTCTCCAATCTACTGTAACCTATCATGGAATCATGTTGTGTTCCAAGCCAAAACCAAGCTATATTTCTTTTTAATTTCCTTTGTATTTTGCCTCTTTTTTTTTTTTTTTTTTTTTGCAGTACGCTGGCCTCTCACTGCTGTGGCCTCTCCCGTTGCGGAGCACAGGCT
>NC_041219.1:91966667-91978701 GCF_002837175.3 Physeter macrocephalus
GCGAGCCCGTGTCCCCTGCATCGGCAGGCGGACTCTCAACCACTGCGCCACCAGGGAAGCCCTGTATTTTGCCTTTAAAGTGACTCAAAGTCTCAAGAGATGTGGAACTCATGGTTCGCAGCACTTCTGCTCCAGATAGAGGGATTGTATTTTTAAACTGATCCCTAAATAGAAAGATCCAAAGAAGGAAGTATGTGAAATATGAAAATCTCTTCTCAAAATGCATGAGAGCCTCATAAATTTGAAAATGTTCTTCTCTCATAAACTGTTCCAAAAAGAAATATTTAGTACTTACCACCTGCATTGGATGCAATGAAGCAAGCCAGAGAACGCTCTTTCTTGCTTGTGGGAGAGAAGCTAGTGAAACAAGACTCTTTCTTCACACACACACACACACACACACACACACACTACACACAAGCAATAACACTTACAAGGCCAGCACAGATTTCACTGCGGTACTTGTTGAAGAAGAGTTAATAATCATCGATGCCAGGAGTTACTCCACACTGGTTGTCGCTATGCCACAGTTCATGGAGAGCTCTCCTGGTCTAGGCGGAAAAGCACGACCTTGTAGCTATGCAAAGTGGGGTTCAAGATCTGATTTGCCATTACTAGCTGTGCGATCTCCAACAAGTTCCTTAACCTGCCCATGCCTCAGTTGGCTTACCTTGTAATAATATTTAGCATAACTCCCATCAGGTAGTGCTTAGCACATGCCAGGTACTGCGCTGAGCGTAATCACTAGAGGCGGTCCTGAGGGAGATGAGCCAAAAGCCTCATCCACAGCATCAACCTTCAAGTCCAGGACTTCTGGGCAATGTACAGTGGTCTCTTCATTGGGGCTGATGCCCTGTTATGTCTACATTAGGTCTGGATGTGATTCTTCTTGCTCCAAGTCCTGTGAACCGAAAAGATAAGTTATCAGCCCTCAATATACTATGCACTGAGGATCAGAGGCAGGATAAATGCATTAAATACTCCTGGAAGTCCAGGTCTGTAGCAATTCTAAAATACTGCTGGGCCAACCTGAGGAGGGCTTCCTACCCTGGGATAGGATGTTATTTAATTAGGCTTCAATTCTGCCCCGACAAGGGACTCTTCAATCCACTTGTCTTCATAGTCTTTGAATGAACCCTTCTTAAGATTCTTCCTTTTATGATATCCTATTTAGCCTTATCAGAAGTGGGAATTAGTGAATAACTCTTCCTTAGGTGTGAGGCATTTTTTCCAGCCCATTTTCTACTCAGAGAAGGTTGGGCCCAAGGATTGTTTTAAATCCTGAGCAGTCCATTTCTCTTCTCTAGGCTAGTGGTCCCTTTAGCATTTGAACTCTCTCAAAAAATGTAGTCCTATTCTCATCTGATTCCAGTCAATTTCATATGCCAATAGCCATACCCACAGTTCTTTGTGAGATATACTTCCTTTATAAATTCGAGCTGATTTTGAGATAAAATTAATATATCATACGATTCACCCATTTAAAGTATAAGATTCAATGGTTTTTAGTATCTTCACAGAGTTATGCAACCTATGCCGGTAATTACAAAACATTTTCATCATCTCGGAAAGAAACCCCACACCCATTAGCAGTCACTCCTGATTTCCTCCACCTTCTCCCAACCCAGCTCACTCTACCGCCAGCAAGAGGCAAAAATATACTTTCTGTCTCTATGGATTTGCCTATTCTGGACATTTCATATAAATTGGATCATATAATATATGGTCCTTTGTGCCTGGCTTCTTTTACTTAGCATAATATTTCCAAGGTTCATCCACATTGTAGCATGTATCTGCACTTAATTTCCTTTTATTGATGAATATTATTTCACTGTATGGATATACAGTATTTTATTTATCCATCAAGCAATAGACATTTGAATTGTTTCCACATTCTTTCTATTATGTATAATGCTGCCGTAAACATTTATGTACAAGTTTTTGAAAGGACATAAGTTTTCATTTCTCTTTACCCATACATCTTAAATTTTCTACATGTCTTTGCTTTATTGCCTCTCTCTCTATCTCTCTGTCTCTTTCTCTCTCAATTGCAAATACCTTGGGCCTATCTTTGGTGGGAAAGACACATCTTAATTCTTTCACCCTATCTTGTCCAATTGAAAAGATATAGCAGGTGTCACCTTAACTCATACAGATTTTAACAATATACCCTATGGTTGTATCTTGATTTGATCCTTGCTTCAGGGCTATTTTAATCAGCCTTTGTTATCAGAGCATTGCTCAATGCTACTTTTTACTGTTTGTGGATCAGAAATGGTTGCGTTTTGCAACCCTATAAATTCCCAAATTTGTAGACACTCTCTATTCCCTTTCCTGCTCGCAAACTGGCCATTGTTTTCTGAACTCATCTATTTCTTATAATACCTTGCCAAACATAGTCATTAACAACCAACACAAGCTATAAACATTCTATTTTCCAACCTCTCTTCTAAGGCTACAAATTATTAAGAACTTGATGTGCCTTCCAAATTACCTCAGATGACAATTTTATCAAATGTTTTGCCACTGCATAATATGGATATACATCCATTCATCCTCCAATAATCGTTTTCTGCCACCTGCTACCAGCCCCTAAGCCAGTACCTCATTTTATGGGAATTTAATTAAAACAGAACTCTCTGTGACATCCAGGCTAGACTAGGTGACGCTCTGGTAAAAAAAAAAACACAAACCAAACCCCCAGAATCTCAGAAGCTTAATCTTACAAAAATTTAGTTCTTGCTTATGCCACATGCTCAGTGCAGTTCACCAAGGCAATGAGAAAGTAAAAATAGCTTGGACAGTAAAAATCTGTCCTACCATTCATCAGATTGGAATAAAAGACACAGATAAAGCCAGCTGCAAAGTTAACAGGAAACAATTTTTCCCCCAGGGACACACAGCAGCTGTAAAGTGTCATAACAGCCCCCTTCTTTAAGTGACTACCACTTTCTTCCTCACTGAGAAACTGTTCTCTAAAATCGGAGACTATCAGAAATGTAAGTAATTTGATTTAAACTGTTGTTTGAAAAGATATCAGTAAGAGAGGAACAACCTACTCTTGCTTGGCGGGGGGTGGGGGGGTCTAAGTTACTCTGATGCAGAGAAGCCATCTGGATTTCCAGCCCAGATGCAGAGTTTCAGATAAGGGGTTTCTGCACACAGTGTCCCACATCTATCTTAGCTTTCTTTTTTCCAAGGAAACAAGACCCTGGGTCTACTTTGCAGTCTGAGTGTGATGTTGACCACTTTACACTGCCTTACTTGGCTTGGAGCCTATCAAAACACTGATTTATTTAAATTTAACTCAGACTCTATCCTGGCCCAGAATTCTCTCTATCCTAGTTCCATCTTTCACTTTGGTTGGAGAGCTGCACCATAGTTTCTCTGATGTGTGATCTCCTTCATAGCAATGGGCCGATAAATTTGATTTTGCCTAACAAAGGGTTTGTTTTTAGTGGTTTGGGGTTGATCGGGCTAAGACAAGGGATTCAACTCATTGTAAACTTTTGACAATGGAAGATCTGTATTTTGTATAATGAAATAAATATAGGTTCTTGTCAGGCTCTGCCTTGACCCTAAACTGTCTTAGTTTTCTGAAGATGAGTTACTCCTTTCCTGGAAAAATGAAGCCAGTTGGTCTATATAACACAAGCCCTCACTCACAAAAGCAATTAGGTTTAGAAATAACAATAGCTAAAGTCCTAAAACTTCAGGGCAATTTCAGTACCAGGCCATCTCTTAAAAGTCCTTTGGAGCACAGCCAGGCTACCACTGAGCCCATTTCTATCTCTGTCTCTCTAAGACACTAATTCCCTAGATAGAGGGAAGCCCTGCACTCTGTCCTGGGTAGTTGACATCTCTCAGCAATATGTGTAGAATAAAAGAGAAGGGAAGAGCTGTAAATATGCAATCTTTTCTCCACTCCCGATCCATCAATGTGGTTATCCCTAAAGAATAAGGAAGTCGGTACTGGGAATTGCACCAAGAAGCCTCAGAGTTAGAAATCAGGGACATACACAGAGAAAGGGGTAGGACACCAGCCATTGTCCCAACAGGAAACAGATGTGGACAGGATTAAAAGAATTAATAAGGGAAGATGAAGAATCTGGGACAAGCAATAGCAGGGAACCTTTATCACCACTGTCTGAAAAGGCAATGGGAGGGAAACGTAGAGCCTATTAAGAGTCAACAAACTGCAAGTCCATCATCAGTCACTTCTCATTCCTTCCTCCCCTACAGCCCCAGACCTGGGCAACTACTAACATAGCTTCTGTCTCTACGAATTTGCCTATTCTAGACATTTCATATAAATGGAATCCTACAATACATGGTCTTTTGTGACTGGTTTCTTTCACTTGGCATAATGTTTTCAAAGTCCATCCATCTTGTACTTTACCTTGGTACTTCATTCCTTTTGATGACTGAATAATATTCCATTGTATAGATTATACTACATTTTGTTCATCTGTTCACCAGCTGATGGACATTTGGGTTGTTCCCACTTTTTTACTATTGTGAATAATGTTGCTGTAAACATTTGTATACAAGTTTTTCTGTGGCCCTATGTTTTCAGTCCTTTGTAGTATATACCTAGGGGTGAAATTGTCAGGTTATATATAATTCTATTTTTTACCTTTTGAGGAACCGCTAAACTGTTTTCCAAAGTGGCTATACCATTTTGCATTTCCACTAGCACAGTTCTAATTTCTCCATATCCTCAAAAATGCTTTTTTTGTCCGTGTTTTTTTTTTTTTTTTTTTTGCAGTACGCGGGCCTCTCACTGTTGTGGCCTCTCCCATTACGGAGCACAGGCTCCGGACGCACGGGCCCAGCAGCCACGGCTCACGGGCCCAGCCGCTCCGCGGCACGTGGGATCTTCCTGGACTGGGGCACGAACCCGTGTCCCCTGCATCGGCAGGCGGACTCTCAACCACTGCGCCACCAGGGAAGCCCTGTCTGTGTTTTTGATTATTGCCATTCTTCTGATATCCATTTGATAATGTACTTGGGTTTCTTTTACCAGATTATTGAGTCAGCCTCTGGGATATGATAGGAATAGAGGTCTTGGTGGGATAAATGCATCAGAGAGGGGTTAGAGTCAGGGTCTTTTTTTTCTTTTTCACATATTATACGTGTGTATATATATACACTCACACATACATACGAACATACATTTGAGTTTTCACAGAGAAAAAGCATAGTCACGAACAAAGCATCTTTTCATAGACATTTGTATTTGTAAAGTGTTTCAAGGTAGAAAAATAATTCTGCTCCTAATTGAACACAGTGGGCATAATTGTTTTAGCTGCCTGTCACATTCTAAACAAATTTCTTGATATTGTTAGAGTAAAAGTTTTAATATTCACATATGAAATTCTTCAGGTTCCCTGTGTGAAGGGCCTGTTTTAGAATTTCAGAAAAAAAAAGGGATTCTCGGTATACTGCAATAACAGCAAGGACTTATGATTAGGCCCACAGTTCTTACAGAAATACTTAACCCCTTGCACAGCCAACTCTTCCTCTCCAGTAAAACATGCAGCTTAAAAGAATTCTGAGCTTCAGATTTTACCGTGTGCAGCCTGGAAATTGTGGAATGTTAGCACTGAGTTCTATGTCAGAGATACCACAACACTAGCAGCCAGAAACCCAGGCCTTCTACCGGTTTACTGTATATTTAATCACAATGAGCTCCTCAACAATCATAACTTGCTTTTTAATGACAAAAATGAAGTGACATCTCTTGGTCTTTACACATATGATAGGAATAGAGGCCTTCATGGGGTAAATGCATCAGAGAGGGGTTAGAGTCAGGGTCTTTACACAGAGAATTGTGTAGTTGGCTTAGGAAGGTGATGAAGTTGATGACTTCTATACTTTGGTCTTCCAATTTGGGATATATGCAGGGGATATATGTGTTGGGAGCAGAGCCTAATGGTGTCTCCCATTTTGATAGGCTCAGTCAGTTGTTTTTTTGCTTTGTGTTCTTTGGATCACTGGAAGTTCTTCTTCCAGACACTACCCAGGTGCTGGAGAAATTGTGATGCTGAGAAGTTCAGAGAAATCATGGTGGACAAACAGATAATTGATGTGGAAGTGGATGTATTGTGGGAGAAGTGGTATCCTGTTTGCAAACATCAGGCTTGGTTCTTAGGCTAGCCCAGCTGCCTGTAGAATGTCTGGCAACAGATTGATCTACTCTGCTAGACCCAGGTTAATATGCTCCCTCAGTCTGTGGGTGGCAGGGGGTTACTGGAGAGATTTGAAATTTTTTTCCCCAAAATTGGCATGAAAAAGGAGTAATGGAGAGATTGAGTCTATGGAGAGAAAAAGTATGCCTTGACAAGCAAAGTAGAATGAGTGAGAATGAAAGTAAATAGGGTTGCTATGTAGAAGAGTAGTGCATCACTTTAGTGAACTACAGATGTTAGAATGGTTTGGGACAGGCACTGGTGAAAAATGAGGTCTAATGTAATGAGTCCCAAGATATCTGAAGTGGGTGCAATAGTCCCTACAGGGTCTACAATGACCAGATGTCGTGGGTACCTAGTCATTGGGTCATATCAAGAGTGGGGCCATCAGAAGTGGCTTCTGAAGTTTCCAAATACGTCAGAAATGCTTGTTGGGGGGCAGTTCTGGGTTCAGATGTCTCTAATCAGGAAGGACAGGTAGCTGTCCCTGGAAATGAGGATCTTCTTGCCCTTCACTTCCACCATAGCCCTAAGGCTGTTTGGACCCAGAAAGGAATCATTTCATTTGACTTTAAAGAGATTGCAAAGGATTGACTCGGTCTCTATCTCTCTTTTAATTTATTTTTGTTTTATTCTGGAGCCTATGTTCTTAGAAGAGCTAGCAGTGAATTAGCTCACTGAATATTACAGGTAATTTCTGATAATAACTGATATTATAACTTAATAATCAGTTTTTAAGCCTGGTTGGCAGGCTAAGGAGATTTGTGCTGTTATTTCTAATCTGTTTTATGGATTAGAATTTGTTTTTCTCAATAAGTATAATTAAATGTATGATCCAAATAAGCTCTGAATCTAATCCCATGATTTTTTCTGCATAGAAATTTTTCTATAATTAAGAATGATCCTTAACCCCACATATCAGTTGCCACACTTATAAGATTAAAAACATTGCGTAACTTAAAGCCTGTAATATTATTTCAATCTAACTTCTTCCTGTAGCATATTGATGGCACTGTTCATTTTAATCCTTAGAGAGGATCAAATGGAAATACAATCAAAAACTCAAATTTGTTTTTAGAGTGGACTTTGTCATTGCTTGCTAGTTTCTCAACTTCTGGAAGAATTCATTGTTTAAATAAATTGGGCATGGAAAATGACTCATATACACTGGTAGAGAACAGAGGTAGAATTTGGAAGGAGCTTTGCTAGAACTTCATTAGTCATTCTCTTTAATTCTTCATGTCAAATGCATAATGCTGTTTTGGCATTACTCTTAAGAATTATTCAATCTCTCCAGGAAGCTTTAAATGTTCTGAAAACAAACATTGCCTCAGAATTTTCAACTAGTGAGTGTGAATAGAGAATGCAAACATTTCCATAATCCTCCAAGAGGGTTTGAGCCAATTTGCTGTTAATGTTCCCTGCTTCTCCCGGAAAACTCCTATTTCTAAGGTGAAGATGTTTTCCGAAAAAGTTGGCTTTATGTAAATAACCTTCAGGTTCTTTATGAAAATGCTATAACACTTCTATGGTGAAATTATTTATAGACGTGATAACAAAGAAAATTACAACAGTTCCATTAGAACCTAGTCGGCTCTTCTTTTCCTTTTTTAAATACAGCTTTATTGAAATATAATTCACGTACTATTAAATTCACACGATAAAATTTACCCTCTTAAAGGGTACAACTCAGTGGGTTTTAAGTATATTCACAGAGTTAAATATACTAACTACAAATTTGCATATTTATATATATATAAATATAAAAATATAAATACATTCTATTGTATGGCTATAACACATTTTGTTTATCTTTTCATCAGGGGATGGACATTTAGGCTGGGGTCAATACGGGGCTATTATGAATAATGCTGCTGTCAATGTTCATGTACAAGTCTTTGGACATATGTCTTCAATCCCAATCATGTTTTAAATACGCATTTGTATCGGTTATTGACGTGCTTTTTTCTACTGTGTGCTTTCTTCTGAGACAAAGATACTGTATACTCATTTACACTGTCTCTTTCTTTAAGCCTAAGTGAGGAAGAGAGAAGCTGAGGGAGGTAAAAGGGAGGGTCACCCAGGGCCCCAAAACACTCTTTTCGTGATACAAAATGAAGGGGTAAATTCACCACGGCTATCTTCCAATTGCATGTTTCTTTTTTTATGTGAAAAAAATGTAAGTAGGCAAACTAAGAATACACACACACACATATGCATAAACCTATGAATGTGTGTGTGTGTGTGTGTGTGTGTGTGTGTGTGTGTGTAAAGGCTTCATCCAAAAGATAAATAAAAAGTAGTTAAGAAAGGTTCGTTTCAAATGTAAATATCAATGTTGTTGTTGTTTTAATAAATTTATTTATTTATTTTTATTTGTTTATTTTTGGCTGCACTGGGTCTCTGTTGCTGTGCACGGACTTTCTCTAGTTGCGGCGAGCAGGGGCTACTCTTCCTTGCGGTGCGCGGGCTTCTCATTGCAGTGTCTTCTCTTGTTGCGGAGCACGGGCTCTAGGCATGCGAGCTTCAGTAGTTGGGGCACACAGGCTCAGTAGTTGTGGCTCACAGGCTCTAGAGTGCAGGCTCAGTAGTTGTGGCACGCAGGCACAGTAGTTGTGGTGCACAGGCTTTGTTGCTCCGCGGCATGTGGGATCTTCCCGGACCAGGGCTCGAACCTGTGTCCCCTGCATTGGCAGGCGGATTCTTAACCACTGCGCCAACAGGGAAGCCCCTCAATGTTGTTTTTAAGAGTATCTCTTTTGAATATCTGATCTCCAGTTCTTTTTGGGAAATCCAATTTTGCACAACTAGGTCTTGAATGACTTTATTTTACCCTTGTTCTAAGAAGCCATATGCTCACTCAGGCCCAGTTTGTGATTATAGGGTAAACTCAAGGGAAATCAGGTTTTTTCCCCTGCTTGCCTATTTTCTAAATTTAATTGAAAAATCATTCTTTCTTTTATAAAATCCATTACAAATCCTCATTTTGCTGATATCATCTGATAGTCAGTTAAGCAATGGTCTGTGTGTAATTCCAATTGCAAAGTGAACTGGCTGTGTTATGCTGACATGGTCATCTCAACACCAAGCAGAATGAGAGAGAGTGAACGCTCTCACCTCCTGCTGGGACTTCTCAGTACAATGATAAAAAGCAACTGCTCTTATTGGTGCCAGGCACCATCATCATATCATTTCACATGCATTTTGTTTAGTTATCACAAAATACTCCAATGGTACCTTATTATCTCCATTTCACAGATGAGTAAACTGAGAGGTTGCAAAAGTCCCCAGGGTCACATAGGTAGTTACTTCTGGAGCTCAAATTCAAACCCAAGTCTTTCTGATTCCAGAGTCTACTTTTTTATCCACTCCTTTAAAGTGTCTTTATATGTTATGAACCTGGATGAGGGCAAATAAACCTATAAAAACATTTACCAAATGACCTCACCTGTTTAGAACTCAGCTATTAGACAAACTCCTTTGAATAGAACAGAACTAAGGGTTGGGAAAGAAACTAAAAGGACCAATATGTGGTCAAAATAGAGTTTATAAACCCCATACACTAAAATATATACACATTGCTTATAGGATAATCCCTCAGGCTCTCTCTCAGAGTCTTTTTTTATTGTTCTAAAATACACATAATGAAATACATGAAATTTACCATCTTAACCATTTAAGTGTACAGTTTAGTGTTACTAAGTACCTTCATATTTTTGTGCAACCATTACCACCATCCATCTCCAGAACTATTTTCATCTTAAAGACTGAAACTCTATACCTATTAAACAATAACTCCCCACTCCCTCCACTCCCCAGCCTCTGGCAACCATCACTCTACTTTCTGTTTCTAAGATTTGACAACTCTATGTGTCTCACATAAGTGGAGTCTTACTTATGGAGTCATACAAAGTGGAGTATTTGTCTTTTTGTGACTGGCTTATTTAACTTAGCATAATGTCTTTAATGTTTATCTATGTTGTGACATATTGGAGAATTTCCTTCCTTTTTAAGACTGAATAATATTCCATTGTATGTATTATCACATTCTGTTTTTCCATTCATCTGTCAATGGACAGACACCTGTCTTGCTTCCATGTTGTAGCTATTGTGAATAATGCTGTTATGAACATGGGTGTAGAGATATCTCTCCAAGATCTTGCTTTCAATTTTGTGTATACACTCAGAAATGGGGTTTGCTGGATCATACTGAAATTCTATTTTTAATTTTTTGAGGAGCTGCCATACTATTTTCCACAGCAGCTGTGCCATTTTGCGTTCTCACCAACAGTGCACAAAATTTCCAATTTTTCATATCCTTGCCAACACTTTTTATTTTCTGTTTTTTTTAATAGTAGCCATCCTAATGAGTGTGAGGTCTTATCTCATTGTGATTTTGATTTTCAGTTTCCTAGTGATTAGTGATGTTGAGCATCTTTTCATATGCTTGTTGGCCATTTGTGTATCTTCTCTGGAGAAATGTCTATTCAAGTCCTTTGACCATTTTTGTATTGGGTTGTTCTTTCTTTTGTGGTTACCATGGGGATTACTTTTAACATCCTAAAGTTATAACACTCTAATTTGGATATATACCAGTTTAATAACATACAAAAACTCTGCCCCTCTTTTTCAGCTGTTATCCTAAAATTACATCCTAATATATTATATGTTCAAAAACATAAACTAGTCTCTTAAATTATATAGAAAACAAAATGTGGAGTTATAAACCAAAGCTGCAAATAATATCAATACTAGCTTTTAGACAAATAATTTTTTAAAACAAATTTATGTCTCTTAAATCATGTAGAAATCAAAAAGTGGAGTTACAAACCACTTTTACAGTAATACTAAATTTTATAATTGCCCATGTATTTATCTTTATTGAGCTCTTTATTTATTCATATGGCTTTCAATTACTGTTTATTGTCCTTTCATTTCAACTTGTGAACTAACTTTTTCATTTCTTGCAGGACAGGTCTAATAATAACAAACTCCCTCTGATTTTGCTTATCTGGGAATGATTTAATTTCCCCCTCACTTTTGACAAAGTTTTGCTGGATATAAGATTCTTGGTTAACAGTTTGTTTTTTTTTCTTCTTTTAGCACTTTGAATACATCAGCCCACTGCCTTCTGGCCTCCAAAGTTTCTGATGAGAAACTTGGTGATTATTTTATTGAATCCCTTGTATGTGAAAAGTCACTTCTCTCTAGCTGCTTTCAAGACTCCCTTTGTCTTTTGATAGTTTGATTATAATGTGGCTTGGTCTGAGTCTCTTTGAGTTTATTCTCCTTGGAGCCATTGAGCTTCTTCTCTGGTTATACTCATGTCTTCATTAAATATGGGAAGTTTTTGGCTATTATTTCTTCACATATTCTCTCTGCCTCTCTCCCCATCCTCCCTCTGGGACTCCCACAAAATGTATGTTGGTCTGCTTGACAGTGTCTTACAAGTTCTTTAGGCTCTCTCTCTTGACTTTTCTTCAATCTTTTTTCTTTCTGTTCCTCAGACTTGAAAATTTCCATTTTCTTATCTTCAAGTTCAGTGATTCTTTCTTCTGTCTGCTCAAATCTACCTTTGAATCCTTCTGGTGAATTTTAAATTTCTGTTATTGTACTTTCCAGCTTCAGAATTTTTTTTAGGATTTCTATCCCTTTATTAATATTTTCATTTTTTCATACCTGTTTTCTTGACTTTCTCCACATTTCTGGACTTTAGTTCTTTCAGCATCTTGAAGAGAGTTGTTTTTTCTTTTTTAATTTATTTTTTTATACAGCAGGTTCTTCTTAGTTATCCATTTTATAGATATTAGTGTATATATGTCAATCCCAATCTCCCAATTCAT
>NC_041219.1:91979125-91980782 GCF_002837175.3 Physeter macrocephalus
TCTCCCATTCTGAGGGTTGTCTTTTCATCTTGTTTGTAGTTTCCTTTGCTTTGAAAAAGCTTTTAAGTTTCATTAGGTCCCATTTGTTTATTTTTGTTTTTATTTCCATTACTCTAGGAGGTGGATCAAAAAAGATCTTGCTTTATGATTTATGTCAAAGAGTGTTCTTCCTATGTTTCCCTCTAAGAGTTTTATAGTGTCCGGTATTACATTTAGGTCTCTAATCCATTTTGAGTTTATGTAGCTGTCCAGTGTTCCCAGCACCACTTATTGAAGACACTGTCTTTTCTCCATTGTATATCCTTGCTTCCTTTGTCATAGATTAGTTGACCATAGGTATGTGGGTTAATTTCTGGACGTTCTATCCTGTTGCATTGATCTATATCTCTGTTTTTGTGCCAGTACCATATTGTCTTGATTACTGTAGCTTTGTAGTATAGCCTGAAGTCAGGGAGTCTGATTCCTCCAGCTCTGTTTTTTTCCCTCAAGACTGCTTTGGCTATTCGGGGTCTTTTGTGTCTCCATGCAAATTTTAAGATTTTTTTGTTCTAGTTCTATAAAAAATGCCATTGTCCCTCTATGCCCACTTTCTGGAGAGTTTTTATCATAAATGGGTGTTGAATTTTGTCCAAATTTTCCTGCATCTATTGAGATGATCACATGGTTTTTCCTCTTCCATTTGTTAATATGGTGTATCACATTGATTGATTTGCATATATTGAAAAACCCTTGGATCCCTGGGATAAATCCCACTTGATCATGCTGTATGATCCTTTAAATGTGTTGCTGGAATCTGTTTGCTAGTATTTTGTTAAGATTTTTTGCATCTATATTCATCAGTGATATTGGTCTGTAATTTTCTTTTTTTGTAGGATGTTTGTCTGGTTTTGGTGATGGTGCCCTCATAGAATGAGTTTGGGAGTGTTCCGTCCTCTGCAACTTTTTGGAAGAGTTTGAGAAGGATGGGTGTTAGCTCTTCTCTAAATGTTTGATAGAATTCACCTGTGAAGCTATCTGGTCCTGGACTTTTGTTTGTTGGAAGATTTTTAAACACAGTTTCAATTTCATTAATTGTGATTGGTCTGTTCATATTTTCTATTTCTTCCTGGTTCAGTCATGGAAGTTTATACCTTTCCAAGAATTTGTCCATTTCTTCCAGGTTGTCCATTTTATTGGCATAGAGTTGTTTGCAATAGTCTCTTAGGGTGCTTTGTATTTCTGCAGTGTCAGTTGTAACTTCTCCTTTTTCATTTCTAATTTTATTGATTTGCTGGAATCTGTTTGCTAGTATTTTGTTAAGATTTTTTGCATCTATATTCATCAGTGATATTGGTCTGTAATTTTCTTTTTTTGTAGGATGTTTGTCTGGTTTTGGTGATGGTGCCCTCATAGAATGAGTTTGGGAGTGTTCCTTCCTCTGCAACTTTTTGGAAGAGTTTGAGAAGGATGGGTGTTAGCTCTTCTCTAAATGTTTGATAGAATTCACCTGTGAAGCTATCTGGTCCTGGACTTTTGTTTGTTGGAAGATTTTTAAACACAGTTTCAATTTCATTAATTGTGATTGGTCTGTTCATATTTTCTATTTCTTCCTGGTTCAGTCATGGAAGTTTATACCTTTCCAAGAATTTGTCCATTTCTTCCAGGTTGTCCATTTTAT
>NC_041219.1:91981025-91985565 GCF_002837175.3 Physeter macrocephalus
GATGCTTGTTATGATTTCAATTTTCTTAAATTTACTGAGGCTTGGTTTGTGACCCAAGATGTGATCTATCCTGGAGAATGTTCCATGTGCATTTGAGTAGAAAGTGTAACCTGCTGCTTTTGGATGGAATGTCCTATAAATATCCATTAAATCTACCTGGTCTATTGTGTCATTGAAAGCTTGTGTTTTATTATTAATTTTCTGTTTGGATGATCTGTTCATTGGAGTAAGTGAGGTGTTAAAGTCCCCCACTATTATTGTGCTACTGTTGATTTCCTCTTTCATAGCTGTTAGCTGTTGCCTTATGTATTGAGGTGCTCCTATGTTGGATGCATATATATTTATAATTGTTATATCTTCTCCTTGGATTGATCCCTTGATCATTATGTACTGTCCTTCCTTGTCTCTTTTAACAATCTTTATTTTAAAGTCTATTTTTTTTGATATGAGTATTGCTACTCCAGCTTTCTTTTGATTTCCATTTGCATGGAATATCTTATTCCATCCCCTCACTTTCAGTCTGTATGTGTCCCTAGGTCTGAAGCGGGTCTCTTGAAGACAGCATATAGATGGGTCTTGTTTTTGTATCCATTCAGTGAGCCTGTGTCTTTTGGTTGGAGCATTTAATCCATTCATATTTAAGGTAATTATCGATATGTATGTCCCTATGACCATTTTCTTTATTGTTATGGGTTTGTTTTTGTAGGTCCTTTTCTTCTCTTGTGTTTCCCACTTAGAGAAGTTCCTTTAGCATTTGTTGTAGAGCTGGTTTGGTGATGCTGAATTCTCTTAGCTTTTGTTTGTCTGTAAAGCTTTTGATTTCTCCATCAAATTTGAATGAGATCCTTGCCGGGTAGAGTATTCTTGGTTGTAAGTTCTTCCCTTTCATCACTTTAAACATGTCATGCCACTCCCTTCTGGCTTGTGGAGTTTCTGCTGAGAAATCAGCTGTTAACCTTATGGGAGTTCCCTTGTATATTATTTGTCATTTTTCCCTTGCTGCTTTCAATAATTTCTCTTTGTCTTTAATTTTTGTCAGTTTGATTTCTGTGTGTCTCGGTGTGTTTCTCCTTGGGTTTATCCTGCCTGAGACTCTCTGCGCTTCCTGGACTTGAGTCACTATTTCCTTTCCCATGTTAGGGAATTTTTTGACTATAATCTCTTCAAATATTTTCTCGGGTCCTTTCTCTCTCTCTTCTTCTGGGAGCCCTATAATGTGAATGTTGTTGCATTTAATATTGTCCCAGAGGTCTCTTAGGCTGTCTTCATTTCTTTTCATTCTTTTTTCTTTATTCTGTTCCACAGCAAGGAATTCCACCATTCTGCCTTACAGGTCACTTATCTGTTCTGCCTCAGTTATTCTGCTATTGATTCCTTCTCATGTATTTTTCATTTCAGTTATTGTATTGTTCATCTCTGTTTCCTTGTTTTTTAATTCTTCTAGGTCTTTGTTAAACATTTCTTGCATCTTCTCTATCTTTGCCTCCTTTCTTTTTCTGAGGTCCTGGATCATCTTCACTATCATTATTCTGAATTCTTTTTCTGGAAGGTTGCCTATCTCCACTTCATTTAGTTGTTTTTCTGGGGTTTTATCTTGTTCCTTCTTCTGGTACATAGCCCTCTGCTTTTTCATCTTGCCTATCTTTCTGTGAATGTGGTTTTTGTTCCACAGGCTGCAGGTTTGTAGATCTTCTTGCTTCTGCTGTCTGCCCTCTGGTGGATGAAGCTATCTCGAAGACAGTTGTTTTAAAGACTTTGTCTAATAGGTCTGCCATAAGGTCTTTCTCAGGAACAGTTTCTCTTTGCTTATTTTTTCCTTTTGAATGGGCCTTACTTTCCTGTTTCTTTGTATGCCTTGTGATTTTTTGTTGTTGTTGTGGAAAACTGGACATTTGAATCTAATAATATAGTAACTCTGGAAATCAGATTCTTCCCTTTCCCTAGAGTTTGATGGATTTTGTTTTTATTTTTCTTTATTGGTTGATTGTTGTGGGATGTCTCTGTGCCAATGATTGGCCTGAGGAGTAAACTTAAGGTTTTCTCAGGTCTCTTCAGAGTGTATGTCTTTCCCTGGGCATGTGCAATAACTTCCCAATGTCCCCCATTTTTGCAGTTACCTTTGAATATCTTAGTCTTTAATGTCTGGCTACCAGAAGGGAAGAAAAAAGAAAAAATGATTGGATAAAAAGACATTGGCACTTAAATTCCTTGTAAGTAATTTCAGCAATAGGGGGAGGAACTTACAACAATGGGGAGAGATGCAACAACAATGGCCACCCACCTCTTTGTACCTCTGTGCTCAGAAGCAGTAATCAGTAATCATAGTACAGATCTCCAGTATTTGTAAGACAGGACCCGTACTGCCCACTCTGGCTCCTACAATCTGCATACAGCCTTCTCCTGGAATGTGTGCATGGCTGCTTGCCAAGGGTCTGGGGGGTGGATACTGGGTAGCTGCTACTGTGCTGTGAGGTAAATTAACCAAAATTAACTGCAATTTAACAGCCACACCTTCCTCTGGAAGTTTCAAGACTTCAACAAATTCCAAAGTTCCAAAATGGTTACATCAGACAGATTCTGCCAGTCCAATTTTTTCTAGGTGGGAAGACATTTCTGGTGCTTCCTACTCCACTACCTTCCCAGGATCCTCCTCCTAGAGACTTTTTATTGTTATTTTACCAATAAGTCTGACAAGATTTGGTATATAATTTCCAAGACCATAGTAGATCAAAAGCAGAAATTCAGAAAGAGGACAGCAAGCAGCTACGGGCAGGCCCACTGCCTCACATGTCATCAAAGTTGTGCCCAGAGCATTATTGCCCCTGTCTCAGCCATCCCTGTCCCCGCAATGGCTAATGCTCTGCTGCCCACAGACTACTGCCTGTCCCACCCACTCTAGGGCTTTTTTCACTCTCTAGCTGTTTGGAAATACCCACTTTTCCTGACCAGTTGTTTCAGAGAAAGATTGCAACAGCAGACATGTGATATGTTTTTCCTTTTTTTAATTATCATCTTCTCTTTCTAAGTGCTCAGAAAGCACCAACTCTTTTCATCAGTGAGACCTTGCTGTTGAGCTACTCTGTCAGAATATACCTTTATTCAAAGAGAATTTTTTCCTCAAAGGCTCAATTGCCTCTTCCCGAAGTATAGTTTTTCTTCCTTCTTTTCTTCCTCCCTCCCTCCCTCCCTTCCTTCCTTCCTTCCTTCCTTTCTTTTTTGGAGGTTCTCTCTTTTACCATTAAAACTTTTTACACCTGCTGACCCCCATTCATGAGCTGAACACTATTTCATTACCACTGAGTTCTTGGACCA
The DNA here is from genome assembly GCF_002837175.3 of Physeter macrocephalus. NCBI lineage: Eukaryota > Metazoa > Chordata > Mammalia > Artiodactyla > Physeteridae > Physeter > Physeter macrocephalus. The sequence goes on from NC_041219.1 coordinate 91,984,338, forward strand.
ATGCAAGTCAGGAGATACAGTTGGGCATCTGTTCTGCATATACCATGGGAGTTAAATTTCTGGAACTTTCTACCATAGTTAGAAACTTAGTCTGCCCAGATCATGAAGAGTACCTCTAGGGAGCATTGCTTCCTAATTCCACATGCCAGTTTTTCAGAGGTTTTGCCCTGGCTTAGCAAAAATCCTCATACATCATCATTAGCTTCTTACCAAATTAGTGAGTATACACAAACACATGTATGTGCACACACACACACACACACACACACACACACACAAATTAACTTTAGTATTTAATCCTGGCAATGGTGCAGTAAAACTATTGCTTTCAAATATTGATAATGACATTATAAGTTGGAACACGTTTGGAAATCAATATAGCAAAATGTATCAAGAACCAAGAAAATGTTCATTGACATAGTAATTCCATTAAATTGTGTATGGTCTCAAGAGATAATCTAAAATGTAAGAAAAGCCATGTCCTGCATTATTTATAATACTGAAAAATTAAAAGAAAATTAATGGTCAACAATACAGATATTATAGTACATTTATCTATGGAATCTTATATTGGTATTAAAATAATTAGCATAAAGTCTATGTAACAAGATATGCATGATACAATAACTACCATACACTGAATGCTTTCTATGTCCCAGGCCATAAATTAGAAATGTTGAGGATATTACTTCATATCTGTCTCACAATAATTCTGTGAAGTGGGTATTACCCCCCTTTGAAGTCTCTTTTGAAGATTCTTCTTTCATTTCCCTTGCCCTCTTTCAGGGATCTCTCTGAGTGACTTCCCCTTTCCAGTTAATAGGAGGAGAGCTCCTTAAAGAAGCTCCTACCTGACTCCAGAGCATGAGATTTTTTAAACATTACCCTAAACTGACTCCTACCTAATATGGTGTCAAACAGAAAAGCAAAAGAAAATCAGATTACAAATTTATTATATCCACTACAATTTAAATTTTAAAGATGTTTGGAAGAGAATGCGCATAATTGACAACAGTTGCCTTAGGGTCATGGAATTTTAGAGGGATGATATTTTTTCTTCAGAATTTCTGTAATATAATGTAACTTTCTTATACTATAAGCATAAACACTTTAAAGCCCCCCAAATGGAAATAATTTGGTTCTTGGGAGTGATAGATCATAATTTTCTTGCTATAAAGCATTTTTTTTTTTTTTTTTTTTTTTTGCGGTACGCGGGCCTCTCGCTGTT
>NC_041219.1:91985739-91988955 GCF_002837175.3 Physeter macrocephalus
GCACGAACCCGTGTCCCCTGCATCGGCAGGCGGACTCTCAACCACTGCACCACCAGGGAAGCCCCCTAAAGCATTCTTTATGGTCACTGTAATGTTTTCAGAATTTTAAAATATGCTAAGCAATAAAAAGATTTTGTCTGCTGCATTTATGAAAGTCACCGTGATTAAGCTTTAAAGTTTTAGAGCTTATGGACAGAAATCATCTCAACAAGTGAATCAATATAGTGCTTTGTAAGTTTCAGTTTTTTATGTACATGAACTCACTTGATCTTTCTGACACCTGAAAGGTAACTTCAGCCTTCTGAAAGTTGCCCAGAAAACCCCTTCCTAGAGTTTCAGTGCAGCCACAGCTCCACTGGATGTACTGACTAGTCTGCATGCTCCCGAAAAGGGCCGCTAGGGCACTTGACATACGCATCCTCCAGCCCTATCCAGGCACAGCTGGAAACACAGCTGCAGGCTGCAGCTGGCGGAGTCCCTGGCGTAATCATCACTGAAAAATGCTGAAGAGGAAGGCTCTTCTGAAGGTTCTTCCTTCCCACCACCCTCTCTTCCTGTCCCTCTGGGCTGACTTTTCCACTTAATAGGAAGAGCAATTCTACTTAGTGTCGCTAAACAATTGACAGCTGGTGATGATGATGAGCTCCTCTCTTCTTCCCTGAACTTAAGGCTCTCCCAAACAGACCAAAAACAGGGTAACTGCAGAAATCCTGGGGACTAATACCACCCCCACTAGGCAAAACATTCAGCAGAAACTGCAGCTTTCATTCAGATTTAAACACCTAACAGGAAAAACAGAGACTCTAAATGTTGCTTTTCTTTTTTAAAAGCATGGGATTTTTCTGATTATAAAATGACTACTCAGCCTTTTAAAAATATGTGATAAATATAAACATACATTTATATACATTTTACTTTCACCGTTTGAGAATTATACTGCATATACTATTTAGTTTCCTCCTTTATTTTCAGTTAACATTACTTGCATCTTCCCATTTTATTAACGATGCTGCAAAATATCTTTTTAATGCTTTGTGCATAATATCATAACTTTAGGAACCATTCCTTGCAGGTTTGTTGTAATACTGGCACCATCTGACTCCTCTTCCTGTATTCTTTAACGCCACTGAATCCTCATGGGCATTTAACACTCTTTGGCTTCAGTGAGAATTAAGCACAGGAAGAGGAAAAGCAGGCCATCTGTGCAGGAAGGTAAAACCAGTGTAAATTAAATGGGGTGTGAAAAAAAGCCACTTATGCTCTTTAAATATGTGCTACTTGAGAGAAATGCTCACCTATGTACAGAACTAATCACTGAACACACAGGCTTCAGGTGAATGGCTGGTTCTGAGTATTCTTTGTTCAAAAAAGCAAAAGCAATCTTAGTTTTCAAAAATAATTATTTATAGCTTCAAAATGATCCCAGAGATTTTGATCAAACCTTAAACATTTCAAGTATGGCAAGCCAAAACCAAAACAAACCTCCATCTCTGGCATGGGTGCCATTTTTCTCCCAGCACTGCTCAGCAGCTCAGAGTTATTTTGGCCTCTTGTCTATTCATCCAGGGCTGTTTGCTCACTCACTGCCACTCTTCCTCCCTGGTGGGTTTTTGCTCATCCCTTTCTTTTCTATTTCTCCCTCCATACCTCTCTTCCTTATCTTCACTGGAACACATGTAGTAGAATAGCGTGGTGGTGGAGAATGTCAGATTTGAAGTCACACTGCACATTTGAATTCTGTCTGTGGCAATTTATGCAAATCACTGATCCCCTCTGTCCTTCAGTTTTCAATCTGACCAATGGGGATAACAGTACCTATCTCAGAGGACTGTGGTGAGGCATATATGTGCTACTTTCTGTAAAGCACTTTTAGAAAAGTGCCCAGCTCACAGTGAGCACTTAATCACTGTTGCTATTATTCTTACTACTAGAAGAGCTTCCTAGATAATGTTCTCTGCTTTCTGTCTCTCAAGAGTAGTGATAGAATAACTCTAGCTACCCCTGTGCCAGTTCACTGCTTCCTATGTGCCGACCCTGGTCTAAGCTCTTCAAGTGGTTTGTTTTTATTCCTTACAACAATCTGCACACTAGAAATTACCCTCCATTTGACAGATGGAAAAACTGAGGCTTGGAAAAGTACCAGTCCACCTTTTACAATTTCTTTAAGAAATTGCAACATCCTTTTTAGACATGTTATTTCTTTGCCAAATGTCCACAAGATCGTCTCTTAGCTGCCCCTACATTGCTTCTGCTTTCCAACCATGGGTATTAGGTTAGTGCCTGGTAACTCATTCTCACTGCTACCCAGTATGGCCATTCCAAGTTCACCCTTTCAGCTCCAGGAGGACTGGATTCGATCCTGCTCATGCCCCTTCCTTTCCTCGTCACCATTTTTATCCTAAGACAAAGATTTATTTATTTATTTATTTATTTATTTATTTATTTATTTATTTATTTATTTATTTTTTTTTTTGCGGTTCGCGGAGGAGGACTGGATTCGATCCTGCTCATGCCCCTTCCTTTCCTCGTCACCATTTTTATCCTAAGACAAAGATTTATTTATTTATTTATTTATTTATTTATTTTTTTTTTTTTGCGGTTCGCGGGCCTCTCACTGTTGCGGCCTCTCCCGCTGCGGAGCACAGGCTCCGGACGCGCAGGCTCGGCGGCCATGGCTCACGGGCCCAGCCACTCCGCTGCACGTGGGATCCTCCCAGACCGAGGCGCGAACCCGGTTCCCCTGCATCGGCAGGCGGACTCTCAACCACTGCGCCACCAGGGAAGCCCAAGACAAAGATTTAAATCTCCATCTTCTCCTAGAAGTACAGTAAGGTACTCCACCCCTCTACTTCTTGGAGGGGTAGAGTACTTACCTCACCCCCGTCTTGAGTGTCCCTGACTATACGCAACTTTAAGAGAAAAATCAATGCATGCAGTCAAGGATAAATGATCAGTATATGTTGGTGCAATTTTGGAACACAATTTTAAGATTTTTTTCAGCCACTGACAAGGAAGCATAGAGTATTTGCAGGCGGCTGTGATGGGTTAATACAGTGCTTCTCAGACTTCAGTGGGCTATAGAGATCACTTGAGGATCTGGTTAAAATGCAGGTTCCGATCCCATAGGTCTGAGATCCTGCATTTCTTTTTTTTTTTTTTTTTTTTTTTTTTTTTTGCGGTACGCGGGCGCTCCCCTGTTGTGGCCTTTCCCGGTTG
>NC_041219.1:91989403-91995131 GCF_002837175.3 Physeter macrocephalus
TTTTTTTTGCGGTACGCGGGCGTCTCACTGTTGTGGCCTCTCCCGTTGCGCAGCACAGGCTCCGGACGCACAGGCCCAGCGGCCATGGCTCACGGGCCCAGCTGCTCCGCGGCATGTGGGATCCGCCCGGACCGGGGCACGAACCCGCGTCCCCCGGCATCGGCAGGCGGACTCTCAACCACTGCGCCACCACGAAGCCCATGAGATCCTGCCTTTCTAACAAGCTCCCAGGTGATGCCTGTGGTGTTGGTTCTTGAGTAGCAAGGGTTCAGTAGATATTTTTAAGGAAAAAGTTGAACAATTAATTGAGGACCACAGAAAAATATTAACTTATAAAGAGATAGGGAATCAAATATAATCTACAAAAGACAAACATTTATCTAGGGAAATAAAGACCCAAAGTTTTAAGGGATTTCAGGTATAAATTGGACTGGATGCACTTTTCCTCTTTTACATTAACTTTACACCCTCACTCTGCACTCCCTCTGTACCTCTCTGCCATGTAGGATTCGTTATTTGTACCCTCTCTTAACACATTCTGGTCACCCCTGTATTCCATGTCCATCGGCAGTTTAGAATAATGTTTAGAGTTCTTTGGAGGTCAGCAAACTTTACAGGTACCCATGCCAAGTGAATATTTAGGAAGTCGTAATGGGTTGAAGGGAGAGGAAGAGGGCAAGATCAGGGGTCAGAATTAGAGAATTTGCAGGAGTAGCCCAGCAATCCAGAGCAACATCTTCTCCAAACAAAATCTGGGACAGGAGCCTTGACATCAGATAGCCAAAGTGAGCACAGACCGTATACTTGAAATTTTAAAGTGCAGATCATATTGTCAACACACATATAAGGAATGATTGAGTACTTACGCTGAGGAAGAGAAAACAAGGCAGGATTGGGGTGGCACCGGCCCCAGGGGATGGTGATGGCTACCTAAAGAATACACAGGAAGCTGCTCTCGAATATCTGGAGTGCTTAGAATGTGACAGAGGAGAGGAGAAGAAGGGCTGGCGAAGGGCAGAGAAAGGGTAAACTGAAAATGAAATAAATAGCCCCAAGAGGCTAGAAGCCCCCTTATTAGGGATGTTATGGAGGAAATTCCAGTGTCCCAGCTTGAAATGCCATGTTTCTGTGATGCTTTCAAGATCTACCTGGGCACTCATTTAGCTGACACCTGCATGGCCACTGGCACAACCAAGGCACGTCTAGTATGTTCAGAGAACTTGTCAAGGCCCTCACCCAAACCTATGTCTCCTTCCTCTTTTTAATGTGTCCTCTGGCTCATTTCTTTTCCCTAGCTAAAGAGTGAAAGTGTCTTATAAGAGAAAAGCCAAAGAGACGGACTAGATACCTGGTGATAACTTTTTTCTAAACGAAAATAGCAGCCCTGCTTTGCCCCATCACCTGGGAAGGGAGCAGTACAGCTGATGTGGGTCGTGTCCTGGCAAACCTTGCACGTGTAACCCGGCACCTCCAGAGGAGCTGCACCGAGAACAAAACCACACGTTCCACTGCTCCACTTGCTGCGGGCTCGTCCCACGACAGGACCGAAATTAAGGAGAAAGGGGGAGGGCTGGAGAGGCGGAAGCAACGAAGCAGGCATTGACCTTTCCTCCTGTAAAAATTAAGAAGGGCCCCTGGGAGGTTTCCTACCTGAAGTTATCAGCAAATACTTTAATTAGAGTTCATACTTAAGCTAAGGCTCATTGCTGAAATTCACTGAAACCAGGGACTGGGCACAGAGGAGGCCCCGGGGGAACAATGGCGGGTGGGAGTGATGGAAGGAAGGCAAGCAGGCCGTTAAGGAAGGTGAAGAGGGCACTAGGGTTACCCTCTGGCCTGTGCTGGCTGTACCACAAGCTGCGCATTCCTCCCGTCTTATCTTGACCTTGGATTCTGTTACAGAAGCCGGGTCCCTTTCCCAGGGAAATTCAGCACAGTGGTAAGTGTGTTGCTTGTTTCCCCAGAGAAGGGACTGTAGCGCTTGGACCATTTGTAGCTGGTGTGTGTGTGTGTGTGTGTGTGTGCGCGCACGTGTGTGTACTTTCCAGTGTGTTCGTGTATGTCTGAAGACATGTGTATCCTCAACCTCTCACCTGAGCAGTTGTGCCCACAGTGGTGCAGTTTCCCAAGATGCAGTCTATGGGAGGAGGGGAAGGGTTTGGGTTGGGGGTAAAAACGGGTGAGTTCAATTTTGGACGTGTTACATCTGAATCAAAAACTTTGAGTATTTTATTTTAGAAGTACACATATCTGTCTGTGTATGTAGATAACTGTGAACACATAGCTCTTCTATATGGTATTGTCCTAGGGGCTTTACATACATGAAGTCACAATCTACATGACAATGTTGGAGTAGGATCTGTCATAATCTCCACTTTGCAGACAGGAGAATTGAGGCACAGCATGGTTAAGTAACTCGCCCAAGGTCACTCGTATAGCCAGCACAAGGCAGGGTCTGGTCTGGGTTTGAACTCTGGCTGTCCAGTTCCAGACCCCATTTTTTAAACCACCAGGCTCTACTGTCTCCCATATTGAATATAAACTAGAATTAAATAAGTGTTCAAGTAAAGCATACTAATTCTTAACAAGAGCTAATCAGCAGAACACAATAAGTGTCAGGCCCTATTTAAGCCTGTATCTCATGTAGCCCACATGGCAAGCCTATGAGATGGGTACTATAAATATCCCTGTTTTACAAGTAAAGATACTCAAGATAATGGAAGGTAAGTCACTTGCCCACACATGCATCTCACATGTGGCCAAGACGGGAACTTGCGTATATTTCGCAGCAAAGCCCATGCTTGTAACCAGGACGCTATACCAAGAGAAAGAATGTACAGCCTCTAACTTACTCTCTTAGGTCCTTCACTGAAGTCAACAAACAACTCAGGAGTGTCCCCCTCACCTCGCATTTTTACTCCCCTTACATCACATTCTTTTACTCTGCCTCCATCAGAAAAAGGAGTCCCCTGTCCATGCCAGCAGCTTCTCCTTTCATCTCCAAAGATCCACCTCAGGGCATACTTTATGTTTTTAATGTCTTTCAAATGTCAGCTTGTCATGCACTTAGGTAACTCAGGCAACCTATCCAAGAAATTAATTGGATGACCATTTCTATTACTTTGCCACAGGTATAGGAACAAAATGGCAAAACCAATAGGCTAGTAATTAACAGGGCTGAAAAGCACAGTAGATCTTCATGACTAATACTGTATATTACTCATCTCTTTTTAATCCCAAGAAATAGTAAAGTGCCTGGTAATCACTCAATAAATGTTCATTAAACCACATGGATGATACATCTGAGTGACGCTAGAATAGCAGGATGATTTCTAATTGTTTGGTCCTGTTCTATCCCTCATATTTACAGCATATAAGAGAAAGAAACACAGGCACTGAGAGCAGACAGATGGGAGTTTGAATTCTAGCTCAGCTACTGTCTATAAAATCTTGACTAAGTTATACCCCCCTCTCTGCCCTTCACATCCTCCCTCTGAAAACTGGGGCTAATAGTGTCTACCTCAAAGGTTGTTGTGAAGGCGAAACAGCCAACACGCAAGCATGTGAGTTAGAGGTGGGCACAGTAGGGGTTTGGTCATTTTTCCTTCTCTTCCTTCCCCTGCAATCATCCTCATTTGGCACCTCTGCAACCCTCCTATTCTCCCCTCCATCTCTACCTGTCCCCTCATCCCCCAACCCCACTTCGTAAAGGTCAGAAGAATGAGCTATCTTAATAGGGATAGATCACCATCAACATTCCCTGTTCAAGAATATATGTGAACCTTGATCCCTTACTATTTCTCCCTGGCTTCTTTTTACTTTGCTGCTTCACTAAAGAAGACAAATGAAAAGCAAAGGGAATGGAAAGCAAAATCCAAATGCTTCCATTATAGTTTTTCATGCCCAAGAGTCAGACAAGAGGACCTTAGAACCCTTTCTTTTTTTTCATTTTAAGATTTTTTTTCTTTTTTGATGTGGACCATTTTTAAGTTTTTATTGAATTTGTTACAATATTGCTTCTGTTTTATGTTTTGGTTTTTTGGCCACGAGGCATGTGGGATCTTAGCTCCCTGACCAGGGATTGAACCCGCACCCCCTGCATTGGAAGGTGAAGTCTTAACCACCGGACCGCCAGAGAAGTCCCTCTTTTCTATTTCTTATCTGTTTATGACATGGAGTACACTAGGCTGTGTGTTTTAAAAAATAATTCTCTCAAGAATTGTTTTCTACTGTTACAAATCTTATTGAATAGACGTTGATAATTGATACACGATGTGGAAATGATGAGGACTACTTTAAGTTTATGCTACAGAGGACACCGTAGGACACTGTCCCTCTCCCCCTTTAGGACTGCTGCTGTCAGAAGCCCTCACTTATCTGCCCTCTTGCGGAAGTATCTCCGTGAAAGGAAGCTGATTCGCCCGAGGTCACACTCCTTTCCCAAGGCAGCCTGCATCCCATGACTGGTCAACATGGAGGTAAAAATATCTGGGCCCTCACCCTAACTCAAGACAACTCTGAAGGGCCACCACAGCCTTGAGCTCCCTGTGGGGTTGGCTGAGGCTTTCGCTGAGACTGTGTCATAGCCCAACTCCTCTCTCTTCCCTAATCTTGCTTCCTTTCCTTCCCTTCCTCAAGTGTGGATCCCAAGAGCATCCCTAACAAACCTTATGCTCGTTAACCTCAGTCTCACACTGTTTCCCAGGGAACGCAACCTATGACAGATGTCTAATTGGTTGATTTTCAAACATTCTTGGTGACTTAGACCAAGATGCTATTTTATTCCATGTAACAAACACAAGTTGTGTCTACCATGTTTACCTATAGAATAAGAATGTCAACCAATATATTGTGGATGGCTAGAAACCAAGTACATGAAAAGTTCTTATTTATGCTTACCTGACAAAGAAATGTAATTTACCTAAAAATGGTGTCTTAGCTGTGCATGCTTAGGACAATTCATATTTTTTTAAATAAATAAATTTATTTATTTACATATTTATTTGGCTACGTTGGGACTTTGTTGGTGCACGTGGGCTTTCTCTAGTTGCGGGGAGTGGGGGCTACTCTTCGTTGTGGTGCGCAGGCTTCTCATTGCAGTGGCTTCTCTTGTTGCAGAGCACGGTCTCTAGACGCACAGGCTTCAGTAGTTGTGGCTCGCTAGCTTAGTTGCTCCGCGGCATGTGGGATCATCGTGGACCAGGGCTCGAACCCGTGTCCCCTGCATTGGCAGAGGGATTCTTTTTTTTTTTTTTTTTCCTGAAGGCTGCTGAGTGTTCCACTGTGCAGACATAATTGCTTTCACTAGCCCCCTTTGAATGAACATTTGGGATGTTTATCTTTCTGTAACCAGCAAGCCTTTTTTTTGTTTTTTGTTTTTTGTTTTTGCTCATTGCATGGTGGCCAGAAAAGATGCTTGATATGGTTTCAATTTTCTTAAATTTACTGAGGCTTGGTTTGTGACCCAAGATGTGATCTATCCTGGAGAATGTTCCGTGTGCACTTGAGAAGAAAGCATAACCTGCTGTTCTTGGATGGAATGTCCTATAAATATCCATTAAATCTATCTGGTCTATTGTGCCATTGAAAGCTTGTGTTTCATTATTAATTTTCTGTTTGGATGATCTGTCCATTGGTGTAAGTGAGGTGTTAAAGTCCCCCACTATTATTGTGTTACTGTCGATTTCCTCTTTTACAGCTCTTAGCAGTTGCCTTATGTATTGAGGTG
>NC_041219.1:91995677-91996034 GCF_002837175.3 Physeter macrocephalus
ATTGTTATGGGTTTGTTTTTGTAGGTCCTTTTCTTCTCTTGTGTTTCCCACTTAGAGAAGTTCCTTTAGCATTTGTTGTAGAGCTGGTTTGGTGATGCTGAATTCTCTTAGCTTTTGTTTGTCTGTAAAGCTTTTGATTTCTCCATCAAATTTGAATGAGATCCTTGCCGGGTAGAGTATTCTTGGTTGTAGCTTCTTCCCTTTCATCACTTTAAACATGTCATGCCACTCCTTTCTGGCTTGTGGAGTTTCTGCTGAGAAATCAGCTGTTAACCTTATGGGAGTTCCCTTGTATGTTATTTGTCGTTTTTCCCTTGCTGCTTTCAATAATTTTTCTTTGTCTTTAATTTTTGTCCG
>NC_041219.1:91996115-91996557 GCF_002837175.3 Physeter macrocephalus
TGATTACTATGTGTCTCGGCATGTTTCTCCTTGGGTTTATCCTGCCTGAGACTCTCTGCGCTTCCTGGACTTGAGTCACTATTTCCTTTCCCATGTTAGGGAGTTTTTTGACTATAATCTCTTCAAATATTTTCTTGGGTCCTTTCTCTCTCTCTTCTTCTGGGAGCCCTATAATGTGAATGTTGTTGCATTTAATGTTGTCCCAGTGGTCTCTTAGGCTGTCTTCATTTCTTTTTATTCTTTTTTCTTCATTCTGTTCCATGGTAGTGAATTCCACCATTCTGTCTTCCAAGTCATTTATCCGTTCTTCTGCCTCAGTTATTCTGCTGATTCCTTCTAGTGCATTTTCATTTCAGTTATTGTGTTGTTCATCTCTGTTTGTTTGTTCTTTAATTCTTCTAGGTGTTTGTTCTTTAATTCTTCTAGGTCTTTGTTAAACATT
>NC_041219.1:91997574-92139649 GCF_002837175.3 Physeter macrocephalus
TCTTGCATCTTCTCGATCTTTTCCTCCATTCTTTTTCCGAGGTCCTGGATCATCTTCACTATCATTATTCTGAATTCTTTTCTGGAAGGTTGCCTATCTCCACTTCATTTAGTTGTTTTTCTGGGGTTTTATCTTGTTCCTTCATCTGGTACATAGCCCTCTCCCTTTTCATCTTGTCTATCTTTCTGTGAATGTGGTTTTTGTTCCACAGGCTGCAGGACTGTACGTCTTCTTGCTTCTGCTGTCTGCCCTCTGGCGGACAATTCATATTTTTATTTTAAAAAATAAGATTTGGTTGGCAAATTTCCTTTTCTATAAATTAATTTAGGAAAAATTGCTATCTTCAGGCTGTTCAGGAGTGTGGTATATTTCTCATTGTATTCAGATCTTTATTTATATATTAGAAAAATTTTATACTTTGAAAAATATAGAAAGATAGCCTATACATTTTGTGTTAAGAGAATCCTTGGGTATTTTAGGTTTTCATTGTAAATATTTTATGTGTGTGTTTAAATTGAATTATAGGTGAGACAAACGTCTAATTGTTTTCTTTTATTGACTTATTAATAATCCTAAATTCATCTGGAATAATAAACAGTACTAAATAATAGCATCTGATAAAAGAGGCAACACAACTGAGGAGAGAAGAGAAGGCATTTTCACAACGGGTAGTGGAATAATTGATTAGTGATTTGGAACAAATCAGTTTAGATTCTTAACTCTCCATAGATGGATTAAAGAATCAAATGGGTGGAAAAATATCTAAGTCATAAGAACTAAAGCCAAGTTCTGGTGTATATTATCTTTTCTCTGTATAAGAAATGAATTTGTAGGTCTAAGAAAAAACATCTCAACAGTTCATTGACATAAAAATTTTGACATCTGAACATAAAAAAAAAAGGTAGACAAAGGAAAAACTGTAGCTACAATTATGACTTTTAAAATATAAAAAGCTTACATAAATGGATTTAAAAACACTAAAATATTAGGAGAAAATGAGTAAAGCACATGATACACAATTCAGAGAAGAAATAAAAGGTCTAATAAGCACATTTTAAAAGTTCAATAAAACTGGTAAGAAAAGAAATGCAAATTAAACCCAGAAACTCTTGTTCACTTACTAAATTAATAAAAGTGAGTAAAATTATAATACCCAAGAATGCTGAAGTTTCAATGCCATGAGCAGTTTCACATACTATTAATGTTTTAATGCATACTTTCTTTCTAGAAAGTGATTTTAAATTTGTAGCAAGTATTTTAAAACATAGATACATTTTAACCCTGGAATTCCACTTCTAGAAATTTATCTATGGAAATAATCAGAGATGAGGGAAAAGTTTTATACACTTATATAAAAAAGTAAAAATCTGAAATCAATGAGAATGATTGCAAAACTGTATGATGGAATACTTTGTAGTCTTAAAATTTTATGTTTTTTGAAGAATTTTTAATGACATAGTAAAATGATCAAAATTTAATGTCACCAAAATACAAAACTGGACATGATTCTGATTGTAATAATGGTATGCATGTATACAAAATGAAGTAAATGTCAATAGTGGTTATCTAGAGTCTGTAAGCTTATGAATGATTTGAGTTTTCTTCTTTACATTTGACTGCATTTTCCAACTTTTCCACAGTGAGAATAAATTTTACAGTTGTGTGTGTGTGTGTGTGTGTGTGTGTGTGTGTATTTAAAAAGTGAATGGGAGGTAAAGAATTGGAAACATATTGTTAACTGTTCGAATCTTGGCCCTTAAATAGAAGAAAGATGAGAGCTATAGCCAGACAGAAATGTAAAATCAAAGAAAATTTCCTCCCCCCCCCACCCCACTTCTCCTCCATCCTCTCTTTCTTTATTTTTAATGATGGGAGAGGTTTGAATACTTTACAGTCAGTAGAGCAGAGGATGAAAATACCATAGTAGAAAAATAAATGCAGGAGTAAGTTTCCAAAGGAGAACAGAAAATCAGATAAAGAATACTGCCAAAGGAACTTTGAACACATTTGTTGAACAAATGAATGAATGAACGAATGAACAAATGCCAAGCAATAAGACAATTTTCTTTCATTCTGTTCCTTTTCAAAATTGAAAAGGAAAGATCAGTGCATTTCTTTTTTGATCAAAGTTACAATATTGAATATAGAGAAAGAACTATTGAATTCATTATTAAATTGATATTGCTACGTGCTTTGTATCTTAACTGTAGGATGATGTCTAAATACTAACTGTTATAAGAAGAACAAGGAGGAACAACAGGACGATTAACTTATAACTGTTTTTATAAATCACAAAATTTAATTAGACTCCATTTACAAATGTTAATTTCATACAGCAAATGTGACTTAGAGAATGCTGGCACTTATCCAGGTAAGTCTGGAAGTAAAAACCACACTTGCTATTAAGGAATGATCATTTTTAGGTGGTTGGGGCTCTGAATTTTCCAGATCATTCCCATAAACTAGAACCCTGTTAAACTAAATACATTACTTAAAAGTTTTTTGTAATTTTTAAAATTTTTATTTCTTCTTGAAGTATAGTTGATTTACAATGTTTCAGGTGTACAGCAAAGTTATTCAGGGATTTTATATATATATATATATATATATATATATATATATATATACACACACACATATATATTCCTTTTCAGATTCTTTTCCATTATAGGTTAATACATTACTTTTTAAACGCAGGTTGATGTTTTTTTCCTTTTAAAAGTGTCATTCAATAGACACTTACCCTTGATGTTTTAAAATGGTAATTTATTCATCACAAGATTCCAAAAATGGCTATTTATTTGATTTGTATATATAGGCTCTCAGACTTTAAAAACTTAGTTAAATGTACATTTGATAAATATTTTATATATATATTTTAATATTCCTTGTCATTTTAAGGACTTGAAATTTAAATTCAATAGAAAAGAATTAGAGTTACTTAACTGTAAAGATATTCTATTTATTCATTCATACATTCATTAATTGGACAAATATTTATTGAGCTTCTATTATGTCTGAAGTGCTTGGAAACAGTTAAAAACATGCCATCTTCCTTTATGAAGGTTGCAGACCTGTGGGGAAGATAGTCTCTGAATAAATCATTTCAATGGGTTTCAGAAACTGCCAACTCAGGCAAGTGACTTCTAAACTGTTGTGGAGAGATTATGTGGCCAAGAGTGGCTTGAGGGAGACCAGCTAGGAGGCTCTTGTGGAAGGCTAAGGTGGGGTAACAAAGTGGGCTGCAGGGAGAAAATATTGTATCTCCTATGTAGATGAATAGACCAATGATGGCTCTCCCTCAGCCCACACATTAGATGGCCCCCGTCAATTGCAGCATCCCAGGTATCTTGAGGAAGGAGCACAGATGGTGACAGTGGTGCCTTAGTTAATTCATCCCCTTTCAGTATATTGCAATGTATTGCATTTCTGTATGCTTGGTTGAGTTAATTTACAAATTATATTTTCTGTTTTATCTACTTTAACGTGTCCTCCAAAAGTGGACAAAGTAGATTTAAAAGATTCCTCTAAAGAAACTTCAGATGAAAAATAATAATAATACAAGCATAAGGAAATAAGAAAAAGTAGAGCTGACACTTTCACTCCTAGAGACAGCTCTTTGGTCAGCCACATTGCAAGGTAAAGCAATGACCATATAATCAAACGTGATAAGAAGTCCATCAAAACCAATTCAGAATTATCAAGTAGGGCCCATGGCTCACTTCCATAACCATGAATGATGACCTCCATCTAAGTGTACCTTTGTAGAGTAACAGTGAAAAAATAAATCTTTGTCAATTAGTGGATAGGATTAAGAACTGAACAGCTTGATTTGATAAGTACAGCCAACAGTACACTGCCTCCATTGGGTCCCCGTGTCTCTGTGAGGTCCCTTTTCCAGTTATGACAGCCATTAAATTCAAGAGTCAAAATTAACCAAATTTGGAACCAGACTCGTGAATTGTTGTATGACAGAGTGTTAAACTAAGATTTTAAAAATAAAGTATATTGAACTAAACTTATCTCACTAAAATGTTAATATTTTAATAATAATTAGAACTATATTTTAGTAATAAAAATTATTAACAAATAAGTGTAAAATCCTGCTATTTAATTTTAAGTTTTGTGAATGTTTTTAATGTACATACTAAACAGGACAGTAATACAGGTGTATTACTGACAAGTATATACAAGTACATATTATGTTGCAGAAGTAAAATCAAGATGTTTTTAAGGATGAGGTACGTTATCAATGCCTTTTGAAGAGAACTTTTCCCCAGAAGTGTGTTACTAGAGGCTCATACTAGTTATGGTTGTAAGGAGTTAGGAAAAGAACAAATGCTAGGAGTATTTAGAAGGTAGAGTGATAGCACTGGTGATTATTCCTTTGAAAATGCTCACTGGATCATGTCCATCACCCCCTCCCTATTAAAACCTTCAGCATAAAGAGGATAGAATCCAAGCAAGCCTCATGTATTCTGGGAAGCGTCCTCTGATTCCCAGCCCAGTGCATGTGCCTCTGTTACCCTAGCGAGTCATACTGAGTCCTTTTCCTCACAGCACTTCTCTCCATCTATAAATCGTACATTCACTGGTGAGATCATTTGTGGAATGTTGGTCTTTCCAAGCTCCATGAAAGACTAGCAGAATGTCTGGCACTTAGTAAATGTTTGTTCAAAGAATGCATCAATTGGATGTGAAGGGTGAAGGAGACACTCCCCTACCTCTCGCCTGAGCAGTTGTGACCATGATGGTATGGTTTCCCAAGATGGGTTCTATGGGGGAGAGAAGAGTTTGGGTTGGGGGAAGAAAGGATGAGTTCAGTTTTGAACATGTTACATCTGAATCAAAAACTTTGAGTATTTTATCTTAGAAGTACATATATGTGTGTGTGTGTATAGTTAACTATAAACATATCAATAAATCTCTTATTAAAACCACCCCATTGTGATTATGAAATAGCATTGGATGTCTAAAATACAACGGAATAAATAGTCCTTCAAAATCAAGCACACTGAAAATTAACTGGGTTTTTCCTATTTTAAGAACAATTGCTTCGAAAAGAAACATTTTAGTAAAGCGTGTGACTCTACTCAAGTAATGAAGAGTTCTTCCCCTTTTATTGCTTCCCAGAAGGAATAGAAAAAAAGAAGACAAAAACCAACCCTTCCTCCCCAAAGCTACCTTTTCAGCAGAGAAGACAAAAATTATATTTCTGCCCAGCAAGATTTTAGCATCAAATAGCCCCCCTCCAACTTCCTGAGATGACCCTGCCCTCGTCCTGGCCTGAACTAGCTCACGCTATGCATTTGTGGCTTGTTTCAGATTTTCCTGCCTTCTGATCTTGTCATTCACTTTCTCATTTTCTCATCTATATCCCCACTTCCCTTGATGCCTTTCATCACTTTCCTGCTATCACTTTGATTTCTCTCACTCTTGGATGAAGATCCTTTCTCCAGCTATATTGCCTTCGGACACCCAAACTAATAAGAAACTAAAAATAACCACATCGGGTCAGGACTAAGGAACAGTCAGCCCTGTATTCTGTTTCCTAAAGTATCTCTAAGGGTTTACAGAGGGTTTATAGGTCTCCCCTAGCCTAAACACCTGAGTATTTAATTTTGATCTGTCATTTATGAATTTATGTTATCCTTGCTTTGAATGAATACTTTCAAACATGCTTTTTACCTTTACTTGCCTGATTCCAAAGCCTGTGCCCTTACCTTCTGTGCTATTTGTGAACATCTCTGTGCATTATTTTTAGGATGCAGACTCCCAGAAGTGACACCAATGGGATCTAAGTTCTTCCTATTTATTGTCATATTATTTTCCAGTAATTAGTATTATTATTTATTAAATACCTAAGATAAGTTGTGACTTATTTTACGTGTTTACACATATTAACAAACATATTTCATATAACTGTATAAGGTAGGTATTATTGTTTATTTCCATTTTAAAGATGAGGAAACTGAGGCACAGAGAAGTTAAGCAACTCACCAAAGGCCACAGACCTAGTAGGCTGCGGAGCCAGAATTAGAACTCAGAAACTTGGCTTCAGAGCCCATATTCTTAATCACTAAATTGCTACCTCACATAAAGTTGTGCTAACTTACACTGGCACCATTAAAAAGTATAGATGTGATACTCGATCTGGGAACACTTCTACTTTTTAATTAATACATTCTTTTTTTTTTTTTTTTTTCCGGTACGCGGGCCTCTCACTGTTGTGGCCTCTCCCGTTGCGGAGCACAGGCTCTGGACGCACAGGCTCAGCGGCCATGGCTCACGGGCTCAGCCGCTCCGCGGCATGTGGGATCTTCCCGGACCGGGACACGAACCCGTGTCCCCTGCATCAGCAGGCAGACTCTCAACCACTGCGCCACCAGGGAAGCCCCTAATACATTCTTATGTAGAGCCTAACCTGCGCTTTCTCACTTTAACAGTAAGGTTTGGAGTTAACCTGAAGGAGTAACTATTCTCTAATATATACCTTGTCTCCTTAGTCCCGTAGTGGGAAGAATGGGAGTAGAGGTGTGGGCTTGACAGCTGTTTCAGTATGAAGTGAGCATTAGAGAATACTTTGTGCCTAAAAACTTGGGCTTTGAATAGTCATTGTCTTGTGCTTATTTCTGCAAAGTGTGCAGAATAGTAACAGATACCATTTATTGTGCACTTATTATGTGCCAAGCATTGTGGTGAATACTCTGGAGACACAGAGTCATTCGATCATCAGATGGGTCTCATTACCTCATTTGGTAACATGGTAGGGAGATCCACTCAAGTTGACCTGCATAACGATGCATCCATGTAGGGTAAATTAGACATTAAACTTCTGGGACTGATCACTGGCCCTGGTTCTTTAGTTGAGCTTAAATGAATGAAACTGTATTGCCATATAGTCACAATACCTAACAAACCCTAGTCTCTGCTTCCCTAACTGTGACCCTACAAAGCTGACCTGGGCTGAAATCAGAAACAATAGACATTTTTTAAGAAGCCTGCTCTGGGATTTTAATTTAAATTCAGTTTAGAATCAGTGGGAGTTGTTGACCTCCTGCCAGAGCCAGTTACAAATCTGATGAGGTAGAATGTCCATCGCAATGCTGGAAGAGGTGACAGCAGGCCCTGTCACAGTGCTACCAAGGGAGTAGGAAACATGGCACCACATATTTGCAGAAGGATAGGCCAGACAACTGGGGACTCTTTTAGTTGCAAATTTACTTTTTGCTGTGGCTGCTTTAACAAACTCTTATTGTCAAAATATTGTCATCTGTGGATGAGATCCAAGGAACATCAAAGTTGGTAAAAAGGGTTAATCAGGCAAAGAAATGTGACTGCATCAGTCAAAAGAAACACTAATAATTTTAAAGACCATCTGTTGTTTTAGGGCAGACCCTATGAATAGGAATAAAAGACTGATTTCAAATTAAATAACTTAGTTTCTAATGAGGTAACATTTTTTTCAGATGGCTGTACTACTTCTGTTACAAATAGGAAATGCTCAGGACACTTATTCTGCAATAACTGCACCAACTGACATTTCTATTTTTCATCATTGTCAAAATTCAGACTGTCCTATAACCAATTAAAAAGGAAAAAAGCTATACATATTCAGAAGGTAGTTTTGATCCTATTTCAAAATTCATGCTCAAGAAGTCTACTGGTATCAGACCAGATATATCTGGACAGCTTTGAAAACCCATGGAGGAAAGCACCTTTTCTCTGTAAGCGCACAGCTGTCCTATCGGGCAACCCAGATGGAGAAGAGGTACAACCGGGTGAGTACAGGGTGAAGCTGGGATGAGAGCAGATGTGGCTCAAGTTCAGGCTGAATCTGCTTTGGGAAGTGATTGATCTTTCTTCACAAAGCTGCCCCTCCTTCCTGGAACCATCCAGAAAGGGCCTGTGGAGCTACTAGAAAACTCCCAGGTGACCTGAGGTGATTTAGTTCTCCTTTCACACTAGAGCTTCCTGCTCCCACCTCACTTTCAGATACAGAAGTTTTCTTTTCTCAGTTCCATAGGGCAGTCCACAGTATAACCCATTAATGTGTCCTGACTACCTGAATATCTTCTGGGGAAATCTACTCAACTGCAAAGGTCCACAGTAACATTAGATACGAATCAATGCTCTTGGGGCTCAGAAACCTATTACAGAGCAAACTGACTCCTGAGCCCTCTGGCAATAGGGAAGTGGTCCCCATGTGAAGGCAGAGGGGCCTGGGACTTGTCCTACCTCTTGGTCCTCCAAAGGCCGCTGTTCCAGCATCGGGGAACATTTTAGAGCCAGGCATAGAAAACTGGCTTTGGCGTCAGCTCTGGTTGTAAGACTAGATATGCCAATTAGAGCTGGGTGGACTTGGAATAAATTTCTTAACCTCTGAATCAGGGGTTAGGATGGTCCGCAACCTCTTAGGAATGATGTGAGGATTAAACGAGAGACCATCTGTAAGGTGCTTGTCCTGTTGCTTGTTTCTCGGGAAGCACACAGTGAATAGCAGAGTCATCATCATCGCGACACCCCTTTCCCCCATTTGAGACCACAGCAATTGGGTTTAAGTGCTGGGCTACTGAAAGGACCGCTGAAAGGAAGATTCACCTACCAGCAGTTTTGGAGGAAAAGCCACACTGCGGTGACCAGGCACTCGTCCTGAACACCACCCACACTCTCCTTCCCCCGAGTCCTCCCCACGGCAGCTTCTTCACTTCAGCCTCCATGTTGATGTCTACACTTCAGTTCCAGGCTGTCAACTAAAATCCAGATGAGGGGTGAAGATCTTTGCACACTCATGGCCCAAGTGTCTACTTGCAAATGGTCGTAGCATCACGGTTAAGCCTGAGCGTGGACTTTGAATTCAGGCCTGAATGGGAACCACTTCCCTCACGTCCCCTTTCACCACTTACTGTCTTAAGTGAACGTGGCCAACTTAGCCTCTTCAAACCTGCTTTCTTGTTTATACAAACAGGATAATACCGAATTGAGTAGTTGAAAGGATTACATGTAATAATATTATATGTAAAGTGCTTAGCACAGTAGTTGGCAAGGAGTGAAGCCCAACTCATCACTATTGAATCCAATTTTTTAAATGCTACTTAACTGCAGTCTTTGGTGCACAGAAACTAGCAAATAAGTTAAAACTGTAATCAAAAGATAAGCTTGCGATCAGATGCTCTCCAAACACTGGTGAATACACATGATGATAAAAAAGGTAAACATTTCAACTGGCTTATGGAGCTATGCTCACAATCTACCTACTTTGCCTGTTCAGATTTCCTACCTTATTCATAAGAATTATCTCTGCCAGGCAAGGTGCACACTACTTATAATTAGTAATTTCATCCTAAATTAGCTTCTTCTAGGAAGGAAGGGGGAGAAGAACCAACTTTCTGGTGACCTGTAGAATATTACTATGACATGGGTCCTACTAACACTCTTTTTTACAAATCGGGAAACATGACTAAAGACAAAAGTTAAGCAGGCGAGGGGCGCAGTGTTTGAGGCAGAATTTGATGGCAGGTCTGTCTGAACGAGGCTGCCCATTATCTTCCCTTCTGTTTGCACTGCCTTTCAGTTTCTCAGGTTTATTCAAGAGCTGACCTTCAGAGTAGAGTTCTCAGATAGCCATTGTTGAACTAACGAAGACCGTTTTCTGCCACTGGACGGAACGAGGATTTTAGTCAGTTACGAGGAGTTTGGTTGTATTCTCGCGTTTCCAGCGGTGACTAAAAAGCCATAGCCACTCGGTGACAGAGGCTACTCGGTCTGCCCGCTTGAAATGCTCCAGGTAGATTAATTTTTGAAAGATGATTCACCTTCCCTTTCCTGTTTTGATGGAACACGGAGACGGAACCGTTCCTGTCAAT
This sequence comes from Physeter macrocephalus, assembly GCF_002837175.3. Classification (NCBI taxonomy): domain Eukaryota; kingdom Metazoa; phylum Chordata; class Mammalia; order Artiodactyla; family Physeteridae; genus Physeter; species Physeter macrocephalus. Next base: position 92,007,441 of record NC_041219.1, read on the forward strand.
AAAAGGCTCGATTTTCCACCTCGCAAATTCGCGCCGTGCTGACAGTCTAATTGGCTGACGCGCAGGTGGGATTTCCTGTCGCCATTTTAAGGAAACACACTCCCCTGCAAGGAAGTGCCCAGTCAGTTCAAAGGGGCTGTGCTGGAACAAAGAGTGAGCAAAAGAAAGGGAAACGGGCCCAGCTGTCCCAGGCCCCTCCATCCTGCGCCCTCGCTCCCCGCTAGCCCCCGACTTGGAGCGCCGGGCTCCCTTAACCCCGACGCGCCGAGCCCGGAGCGGAATCACGTGGGGTCTCCCCGCCGGGCCAGAGTGCGCCCTCAGTTCAGCAAAACCACCCAACCCCCCAAACAGAGCCCCCCAGAACAGATCTCGGGGAGGGCTGGCGAGGTCTGCGGGTGCTGGATCCGGAAGAGAGGAGGTGCCTCCCACTGCGGGCTGCGGACAAAGGGTTTCCAGAGGTGCCGCGTTCCCCGCTGCCCCGGCCGCTTCGGCTTCCTCCCCGCCGACCCCGGCCATTTCGGCGCCTTCCCGGGGGAGCCGACACGCCGCTCCCTCGATTCCCGCGGCTCCCGCGCCGCTAGCGGCTCGCGGGGCTGCGCGCCGACCTGCCACTCCCACGGCCATCCTCACGCGGCGCCCTTCCCACAGTGCAGCTCCCCTCGCTCCCGCGCCCCGGCCCGGACTTGGCGCTGGCCCCAAAAGCGCCCCCCGAGTCCCGCAGGGCGCAGCCCTCCTCTCCTTCTTCCGCGCGCTCCAAGCCGCCCCCACCTCCTCCATCCCCGAGGGCTCTCCAGCCGCCGCCGCAGCTGGGCTCTGGGCTCCGGGCTCGCTGCCAGGCTCCAGTGGGGCGTGGGGCAGGTGTCCAGGCTGCGCGCAGCCTCTGCTCCGGTGCCACTGCCGGCGCGTCCCGCATACGCACGCCCGCAACCCCTCCTTCACTCCTCCCTTCTTTCCGGATGCTCGGTCTCCGCCGGCCGCGGTCGCTGCATCCTCGGCGGCCGCCGGCAGAGGCACCATGTGACGGGCACCGCAGAGTGACACGCAGCTTCGGTTAAAGAGCGGGCGTGCAGGAGGGGCGGCGACGGCACGCTGGACGCGGAGGAATAGCCTGACTTTCCCAGCTAAACCGTCATGAGCCATGGATGCACAGGGGCGACGCGCCCCCCAATAGGAGAATGACTGCGATTCGAGACCCTCGGCGGCCGAGCATGTGGATGTAAGTGCGAGGCTGGCGAGCACCGTGTGGGTGGGGGGAGATTCTGATGCAATCGGCCCCGAAAGGAGGAGGAGAGACAGGAGAGCGCGGGCTGGGGCAGCCACGCCGCTCCGCCTGAAGGTCGCCGCCCTTCACCTTCCTCGGAAATCCGCCACGCCACGCTGAGCCTCCCCGCCCAGACCTCACTGACGGAGGCCACCTTTCCTCCGCTGAGGCAGCCAGACCTTGACACAAAGGACATCGCACGGCCGGGGGAAAATCCCGGAAGGGCGGATACCTTGACGTCTCCTTTTGCCACTTTTCCTTTATCGCCCGAGGTAAGGTGATTTCGCGTTCCGGGGGAGAGCTGAGGGAGCGGCGGCGGGGAGGAAGGGGATGTTTTAGATGTGAGAGGAGGTGGTAACGCAGAAGTCATCCATGCGGCGTGAAAGGAAGGAGTGCGCGGCTGTGCCGGATGCGTTCGGATTTTGCTTTTAGGAAAAGTCCAGATCCCCGGTTCTCCTGACCACCCACGACAGTGTAAGGAGGTGCCGGAGCCCCGTATTTCACCTTTGCATGGGCTCTGGCTTACTTTTGGAGTCTGTTTTCTTAGTGGCAGATTGTGGCACCAGATCTGGTTCAATCATACGGGGGTTAGGGACCACGAGGGTCTGGAGAGCCCAGCCGAGGTGAGGGCGCGACTGCATACCCGAGGAGTGTTTGAATGCCGGGCAGTTGCGGGGAATTTCCTGTGTCCGCAGGGCCCCAAGGAGGGCATATGATGTCCTCGGGACTGTGTGTGCGGCCGGCTGGGTCTCGGGGACTGGCCGCGGGCCGGGGAGCGAAGGCGCGGAGCCCGAGCAAATGGGAGCACGCTTGCCGGCCCTTCTCGAGCTCTCCCCCGCTCTCAGTATGAATACGAGTGGGAGGATGCGGGCCGTGGGGTGAAGGTGTGTGGGGGGGTGATTTCTAAAGGATGCTGGCAGTGACTCACTGCCCTTTCGCGCCCGGAAGATGTTTTCCCAAATGAAGAAGGGGAGAAAGAGAGAAGTGCCACTCTGAGAGCTGGGATCCACAGGAGCTGGCGAACAAAAGGCCACCGCTCGCGCGGGGCGCGGGCGCGGACGCTCCTCGCCTGCATTCCCACCTCCTTCCTCCACCCCTGCATCTCGCTCGCTTCCCTGAACGTTTCCACAAAAGGCCTTTAACCTCGCCGCGGCCGTGCCCGGAGGAAAGTGCTCTTTCGCCCTGGTGCGCGTCCCCGCCCCCCACCGTAATCCGCCTCCCGGAGCATCGGGCTCCTCAGCACCCACTGGGACCTCCCGGTTACAGGGCTGCCTGGGCGCCGCTTCCCTGCGGAATCGCCCGGCCCTGGGTTTGGGCTGAACTGTAGTCAGAGAAGGTACAAGTGCATATGGCGGCAAAAGGAATTTCGCGGTAAGCGCGTCACGGAGTTTCGGGTGCCTTTCACAGGCTGTCTTCGGCTTAGGAAGGTGGTGCTACAATTTTGAGAGTCCTTTGTGTCTCACTCTGCGGCGCGGACCCAGTTTTTATTGCACTGGTTCTACGGTGAAAACCTAACTGCCACCAGGATCACATACTTTCGCATACGAATCCCTGGTGATGTATTTCATGAGTGAAAAAAGACCCGAGAGCTAGGAAACAGGATTTATTTGCGTTTGGAAAGGAATCTGACATCTCTGCCGTGGGTTTAAAAAAATTTTAATATAAGGGGGAGGAGAGAATAAATCTATGGTTTGCAGACTGCTGGGCCCAACAAGGCTGTAATTTGTCACCTTGATAGAAGAAACTGTGCAGCAACTCGTGCTTCTTCTGACGTCAGAAGGACAACTGAAATAAAACCTGAGCCAGGCGGCTGGCTGGCCTCATTGTTAAATATCTCTCGCTGGGTGGGTATTCCTGAAATCTATGCAAAACAGCCAAGTCAGGGCTCTGATCCATGGTGGGCCCCCTGGATTTCGGTTTGGACCCCAATCTCAACATGGCTTTACTTTTCAGAGTTAATTCAGTTCTCAGTATGTCGCCTTAGGCATCGAGAAACTCACCTAGTTTGGCTCGAGGTCTTAACCTTGATGACGTTTATTCACTTTTTTTTCCCTCCAACATATTCAATGAGTTTTTCCTACTGAGGGTTTATGTGGCAGTTAGCAACTAGCAAGATCAAGTTCCTGCTTCTGTGAGACGTCCATTCTCCTGGGGGAAACAGACAATAAATGTACCTATAAATGAATTTTGGAGATTTGTTCCAGCAATGAAGAAGTAAAACAGGATCATGTGATGGGGGAGGGTGCTTGAGATAGATGACCCTCTAGGAGGGCCTGTGTGAGAGGGGACATTTGTCCTGAGACTAAGAGGCCAGGAACCTGGTTATTGCTAGGCTGTCTTTTCCTCCCTCTGGGTGATACTTGAGGGCAAAGACCAGTCTAATTCATTATTGTTCCCCTAATGCCCAGCACAGAGTAGCTGCTTAATAAATGCCTGTTGGATTGAGACCTTGGCCAAAACATCTTGTTCAGCACTTTGTGCTACTGTTAACCATCCCTTTCTTTCTGTATCTCATTATTTGTTCCACTGTTAAGTTGAAACGTCAGAGTCTTTTTCTACTTTGCTTCTCCTTCTCTCTTACCTTCTCTCCACTTCTGAGCAGTTACCAGGTGCTGCAAATGCTCCACAAATCTGTTTTTTCATCCCCATTCCCACTGCCTGGGTTCAGGTCTCTGTTATCTGACCTAGACAGGGCAATTGCAGCGGTCGGTTGGGATACAAGAACGGTGAAATGGACATGGAGGTGCCCCGAAGAAACCAGCGCTCAGGGGAGCAGATACAAGCACAGTGTGTGGGAAAGAGTGAAGTAGCCGGCAAAGGAGGTGTGATGGGCTTCTAGTTGATCTCCTCCGTACCAGGCTCTGCTCCCCTAATTCAATCGCGACACTTCCATGTGATCTATATTTTTATTTTTATTTTTTTATTTTTTGATCTATATTTTTAAAACTCATTTTAAAAACTCATCTTGCTTCTGAAAACCTTCAGTGGGTTCCAGTTGCCTTCAGTTAAAGTCTAAATTCCTTAGCTGGACACTCGGGACCCTCCACAATCCTCACGTTTCTCCCAGTTCACCCTATACCTTTCCTTTCACTTTTCTACCTCAGTATTGATGTTGATTCCAAACTGGAATGCCTACTGATATGCTGTATATTTGTGAAGGCTTAGCCCAAATGCCACTTTTCTACCTCATCAAATGTGTCCACTGATCACCTCACCTTTTCATAAAGATTTATCTTTCACTTTTTGCACTATCATCAGTCCAGGTGATGGAAGGTGGAGGATAAGGACATACACTTTGAATCAGTGCCAGGTCTCAACCTACCAGCCTGGGGACCTTGAGCAAGTTTTTTTTTTTTTTTTTTTTTTAGCATTTCTGAGCCTCATTCCCGCCCCCCCCCCATTTGTTAAACGTGGTGGTAGTGGTATGATGAGTTATTCAGAAGGTTTAATGAGGATAAAGGATGTGCAGTGCTTGGCACAGTGTTAGTGGTCCATATGTATTGAATTAAAAGGGACTTCAGGTTTCTCATCTATCAGAGGAGATGGGGGAAGCTGATCAGGAAAGTTCCCCTTACCTCTAATATTCAATGAATATTTAATCATTTGAAAATACTCTGCAAATAATACCTTAATGGAAACTACCTGAATGTTCTCAGTCCCTGGGAGAACGTGCATCTATGAAAAGTGGTGTGCAGGTTCGTGGAAGGAAGCCCATTCCAAATAGCATCATAGATTTCAGAGAAGGACACCTTAGAACACTTACCCTAAATCGAGTCTTTTAAAAATAGTGAGGCGGATGGACCTAGAGTCTGTCATACAGAGTGAAGTAAGTCAGAAAGAGAAAAACAAATACCGTATGCTAACACATATATATGGAATCTAAAAAAAAAAAGGTTCTGATGAACCTAGGGGCGGGACAGGAATAAAGACACAGACATAGAGAATGGACTTGAGGACACGGGGAGGGGAAAGGGTAAGCTGGGACGAAGTGAGAGAGTGGCATGGACATATATACACTATCAAATGTAAAATAGATAGCTAGTGGGAAGCAGCTGCATGGTATAGGGAGATCAGTTCAGTGCTTTGTGACCACCTAGAGGGGTGGGATAGGGAGGGTGGGAGGGAGGCGCAAGAGGGAGGGGATATGAGGATATATGTATGCATATAGCTGATTCATTTCATTATACAGCAAAAACTAACACAACACTGTAAAGCAATTATACTCCAATAAAGATGTTAAAAATAAATAAATAAATAATAAAAAAGAAAGTAAGGGAAGGGTTAAGTATTATAAGGGAAAAAAATTGTTACACTTATTTCTGGAAGTTGATTGCATTTTATTCATTGGTTTTTCTACTCATCTCCTGTGTGTCAGGGTTACTACTAAGCATAAAGGAGTTCAGTGATAGGGAAGCACCATGGTTTGGGGAAACTTTGCAAGCAGCCATGTTGCAATCAAGGAACTCTGCCTCAGGTGAAGCTATAGTGTGTCTTTGCCAATAACTAGCTGGCTCCCCTGGGGCAACTCAGTTAACATTTTTAATGCATCGTTTTCTCATCTGCCCAATGCTAATGATAGTGTCCAAGCTGCCAAACTCACAGAGTTGTGAAGGTACAATGAGAACAGAGGTGAGAACATCCCTGAACAAGTTAAAAGAACTCAAGATGATAGTCATCTGGAGTTAAACACACTGCTAATCTGCAGTTTTAGGAGATGGGTAGAGATGAACGATTCTCAACGTGAGCTTCACATCAGACTCACCTAGAGTCTTTTAAAAGCTACCAATGCCCAGATTCCATTTCCAGAGATTCAGATTTAGTCATCCTGCGGCAGAGCCCAGACATAGGAATTTTAAAAAGAAACAAAAAAAACAACACCAGGGATAATTCTCATACTCAGTGGTTTAGATTTAAAAGCAAGCAAAACAAAAGCAGAAATTAAATGAAGACTTCCATATATTGTTTGATAAAGTCTTGGTCATGTGAAATTATGAGCTTGACTGGCTTTTCCCCTGACTTGACAAAGCTCACCAGTTGTTGACATCTTGGAGTCACAGCCTCAGGTTACAATTTATAACCTGAATTTTCCCAGGCGTAGAAGCCCATCCAGTGATGCAGCCAGGGCCAAATAAAGATTTAATGTGTGGGTCTCAGTTTCCATCTCTTAGGAATGACGAAGATGATTGGAAAAGAAAGAGACAATGGAAAGGAAAAGGAAAGGGAGAGGTTATGGCCCAAGGTCTGGGAGGAGGAGGCTCTGAGTGGGAGAGCAGCAGTACAGAGCACAGAGGAAAAGCTGGGCTTGCTTTATTGAAATGGTTTTGTTTATGTTGCAAACTGGTGGCTCTAGAACCAAATGAAACCTGTACGTATATTTTGTGGGACCTCCATGTTCTCTGAAAATTGTGTGGAATTTGTTGTCGGCATTTAAGTACAGTATCAGAATTTCACTTAAAACCTGGATTTCTGGCATTTCTTGAAAAGAAATCAAAAGATCTGTCTTACGTTTACTGAAATAGATGAGACACATGTTCTCCAGTTTCTTGTGCCCCATCTGCTTTGCTCATTCAGCTTACCAACTTGGGTTCCTGCTGTATTTGTTTTTAAACCCTTAGTATTGGGTTGGCCAAAAAGTTCTTTCAGGTTTTTCCACACCATCTTATGGGAAAACCTGAATGAACTTTTTGGCCAACCCAATGTAATCTGTAGATCTTAATGTTGGCAGCACATTAGAATCACCTACAGAGCATTTAAAATATCCATGCTGAGATTCCATCCTAGACCAATTGAATCAGAAACTGGTGTACATTAGGGGGGCAGATTATCACTGTTATTTTTCTAAAGCTCCCAAGGTGATTCCTATGTGTAGTCAGAACTGAGTACTCCTAGTCTAAGTCACCTATTCAAAAGACTTGTCCACAAGCCCATCTTCTTATCTCTGAAATGAAAGTGATTCATTAAGAAACAGTCTACAGAATCATAAATTCAGAGGATTTTAGAACTGGGAGAGATCTTTGAGAGTGCATCAGTTAATCTGAACTTCAGATTCTGTCTAAGACAAAGGTCCAAAGAGAAGAAAAAACTTGTTCAAGGACTATAACATCATTTGGTATTTAGTTATAGTGTGTTTTATTATATTTTCTCTTTTCAAATAAAGGCATATTTTCTAATGTTTATATTTATAAATGAACCTCCTTACATGCAGTTTGAAAGCACTTTGTGGTGCTTTCAAATTGTCATTATTTCTGTTTTTCCTAGAGTATTTTGTTGGGAGTTAGCTGTCATAACAGCTAGGGCTTAAAAAAAATAAACTCCTGTTCAGTGTTTTTAGTTCAATGGTAATCCTTGATTAGAGATATTAATATAGCAAAAACATACATGTGCAAAGAAAATGAATTTCTCAAAAGCTATAATATGCCAAGCTGTTTTTAAACTCTGTATGTAATTATTGTCCTCCTATATTCAGAGTTACAGATTAACTTCATTAACTTTCAGAGTTTATTAATATTTTCGGACTTTGAGAAATCAGAATAGCTTCAAAACATCTGAATATGGGTAGGTTAACTCCCCAACATCAATAGGCTGGGCGCATTGATAACAGACATTTAAAAGATCATCTGGGTGAGTCAAAGATTTTAATGTAAAAAATAAAACTGTAAAAGTTGTAGAAGAAAACATGGGAGGGAACTTCTTGGGGGATAAGGAGTGAAGGAGGCTTTTTTCACTGTAGACTCTTTAGTACTTTATGAATGTTGTACTATGTACATGTATTACCTAGTCAAATATTTTCCAATAAAATGAAATAGTTAAATAAAAAAATAAAAATTAAGAAAATAAAAGATCATCTGGGAACCTGAACAGCATTGTGGAGTGGTAGGAGCAGGTGCTGGGATACTGTGAACAAGACAGGATGCAGGGGGCAGTCTGTCCAAGGAAGTGAGCAGCTCATCTCTGCCCCATGCAGAAATGGTCAGTCCTTATCCTCTGGTGAGCTTCCTTTAACATGGGGCTTCTCACCCTTGGCACTCTTGGCATTTGGGGCCAGATAAGGCTTTGTTGTGGGCAGCCACCCTGTGCATTATATGGTGTTTAGCAGCATCTCTCTCCGCTAGAAGCCTGCGACACCCTCTCACTTGTGACAACGAAAAATGTCTCCAGGCATGGTCAAATGGGCGCCAAAATGGTCCCCAGTTGAGAACCACTGCTTTAATACAACCCTTTCTCTGAACTTGGAGAAATCATGCCAAGAGTTCTCAGACATTCCAGGCATAGTGGCCAGGATGTTCATGATAAATACCTTCCATTCATATAGTACTTTACAGTTTTAAATGCACTTTCACGTAATTCTCACATGCCCGGATCAAATGTAAAAGAAATTAAGTGGCAGACTTAATGAAAACTGTGCTGTGGGGCTGTATGTGTTGCTTCCTTTAACTTCCCATTTTTGTTATGTTTTCCTGTGAAATTGTGCTTGTGAGGATTGCTGCTGTATTGTCTATAGACATTATCATAGCTTGCTTTTTCAATTTAGTCATCACCATTATTGTTAACATATTTACTATCACCGTGTACTAGGGAGCTAAGAGGGCTGTGGTCCCTGTCCTCAAGAAGTTGAAAATGTATAATAATTAGGGAACTGGATAACTCCATAAGGAGATCATGAAAATATATAAGAATTCTTGCTCTAAGCCAATGAGTAATCTATACAAAAATGCTGTAAGAATTCATCACAGGTGAATAATCAATCACGAGCTGGTCATTGGAGGAAGACCTCACAGAGAAGGTTGGCTTGAAATTAAAAAAAAAAAAAAAAAGCATGCAAGCCAGCAAGATGGGCTTTGAAAGAAATGTACTTAAATGAGCATGAGCTTGATGGGAAAGGGGTTTGTGGGAAGTATTTTAGGACCAAGATGGTGGAAGCAAAGCAGGAAACTGCTTATAAGTAGATCCATCACAGGAATGGAAGGTTCAGAAGGAACATCGTGGGAGAGAAATTTAAAGAGAGTGGTAAGAGCAATCTGGGCCTTGAATTTGAGGTTCCAGGGATTCAGCTATTAGGAACAGTTATGACTGGCAAGCGGGGGAAGAGGAATGTGCAAGACGTGGATTTTCAGGAAGAACCTGCGTCTTCCTGAAGTGGGTAAGGTTCAGTAGGCAGCAGCGGGGGAAGCGACTGGCCAGGCTAGGACTGGGGAGCCGGAAGGAATGAGAGGAAGGAGGGGACGGTATGAAAGAATGTTGATAGGACCTGGGGACTGATTAGATATCCGGGTTCCATGTCTGAGTGAGCAGGAGAACGAACATTATCGTGAACAGAAATAGAAAAGCTGATGTGTGAGGTCGGGTGATGTGTTCAGTGAGGCACGTGGAGTTGGAGGTCATGGCAAACATCCACGTGGAGAGAGGTCCGGCGGGCAGCTGGGGTCTGAAAAGAATTCGTGGAAATTTTTCTGAGCAGGAGGGAACCTGAGAGATTGCCTCTCCCCTGCAGCCTTCTCAGTTTACAGATGAAGAAATACATGCCATGTTAAGTGACGTGATCATTAGCGAGTAGTATTTATGAGGAAGATCCTATTTCAAAAGGCAGAGGATTTCTAGTTTTGTAAAATGAAAAGGTCTGGGGGGGAAAAGATATGAAAGACGCCCTTGTGGGGTGAAGCCTGACACCTCAGGCTTGAAACTCACAAAGGAAGGAGTTTGGAGTGTGCAGAGGGAAGAGTGGAGGGAGAAGGGCTGCCCACACTGAGGGTGGGAGGACAGGAGCTGGCTAAGGAGGCAGGAAACAGCGTCTAGGAAGATGTGGCGAGGAGCAAGCTGGTGGAGGTCAGGAAACAGTGACCCTCCTGTGCAGGGAAGTGAAGGGATGAGGACTGAGAAAAGGCCACTTGCCTTGATTAGGAAGAGGTAGCAATAGTAGCAGTGACAGTCACCCTCGCTTACCAGAATCAGGCCGAGCATGGACCCAATCATGGAATCTTTATAAGGACTCTGTAAGGTGGGTACTACTCTATCTCCATTTTACAGATGAGGACACTGGGGTAAAGAGAAGTTAACCTACTTGCCCAGGGTCAACACAGCTCCTGAAGGGTGAAGCCCGGATTGGCCAGTGGATCCTGGGTTCAGGGGAGTGATGAGGACAAGGGCAAGTTGTTCAGACTGTTGGCAGTAAAGACAGGAGGGAGGGGTGATAGTTCAAGGTTACTTTCCAGATATGAAGCTGAGCGTGATTGACAGAAGTCGGGGAAGCCAGTAGAGAGAAAGTGGGAGGCCAAGCCCTAGCAGAGCTGAGACATGAACACTGGATAAGTCATGAGTTTTGAGTAAGAAGAGAGAAAACACCTTTTCTTCTGAGAGTGCTTACTGGGTCCCAGCCTTTCACTACTGAAGGCCATTCCCCACCTCCCGAGGACCCCAGGTTTTCAACGACTATCAATTTTAAGCTTTTATTTTAGTTGAAGTATAACTGATATGGAATGCAACATCTGGATCTTAAGTATACTGTTCAGTGAGTTTTGACTACAACTTGAAAATATTAATTCACTTCCCGCTTTTTTTACTCAAAGATATATAACATTGCCAGTCAGAATCTAGGATTATCACATCAAGTTAAGGCAGTCTTGCCAAAAGCAAGGACCCTTGACATTTTAGTTAACCTGTTGAGCCTGTTTGAGGCCCTTTGAAATACAGTGAAGAGCCCGGTGAGCCAAGGACCTCAAGTGTGTAAATAGGCTCAGTTGGTTATGGGAAGAGATGGCAGGAAGACCAGGACCGTCATTGGCCTTACGCCTAACACATTCTCAAAACCACTGACCTAGCTGTCATAATTGATTTTCAGGAGCTGAGCTGGGAGAGGTGTGATCTTATTCTTCAGAATAAAAATAATAATAGTGATTCATAACAATATTGAAATTAAGTGTGTGTGACTGGATATTTAATGTCATAAAGGAATTCTTGTTACATTTTAGGTGTGATCATGATATGGTGATATTGTTTTAAAAATAGATCTGACCTTTTAGAGATACGTGCTGAAATAGTTACAAATGATAGGATATCTGGGATCTTTTGTTAAATAATTCTATGTGATGGTGGCGGTAAAACTTCAACAAGACTGGCCTGAAATGATCCTTGTTGAAGTTGCTACATGGACGTTCATTATTCTATTCTGTCCACTTTTATATATGTTTAAAATTTTCATAATAAAAAATTTTAGAGGGAGGAAAAAATAAAATTAAGAATATCAGTCAGGGTTTAGCTGCATATTAACAGAGATCCTTCTATGTATGTTAAGCAAAAGGGATTGAATATGGGGAATTAAGGCCTGTAAAATTGTTAGGAAAGATGGCAGACCAGGCTTTAGGCTGGGTCTCTAGGAAGAATCACCAGAACACCACCACTCAGCTGGCTTTAGGGGCAGCTCTTGTGCCTCCATCAGGAAGCCAGGAAGCTGGTTTCTCATTGTTTGAACATATGCTCCAGGAGCACGTCACTTAGGCCAAATCTGATGATCAGGAATTCATAGCCACAGTTGTTGGTTCCAGTGCTGTCTGTGGCACCTGCTAGAATTGTACCAGCAAAATGGGTGCCTGGGCCCTGCCACTTTGCTCTCTGATTGGTGGAATCTAAATCTTCTCTAGACCCCTAGCTGCAGAGGAATGTGGGAAATGTAGTTTTCAACTCTCTATCCTCTAGATGCAGAACTGGACTAGAAAGAAGTAGGAACAAATATTGAGTGGGCCAATCCATCACACAGTGTCTTAGTGATTGAAATTGTATTTTTGTTTATTTATCCCCCAAAGTAATTTTGGACAATGTTTGAGTTATAGTATATTCTTTGGTTTGGTTTTCTCTCTACAATTTTTTAATCAGCTTTTGCTAAACCAATATAACCTCTTATTACTCAAGAACATGTACCTTGCTCCCTCTGCTGTAGCTAGATTCATCTGAGTGGGTGTTCTGTGCACATTTGGCCTCCATGTCTTTGCCTATGCTGTTTCCAGTGCAAGGAATGCCTTCCCTACCCCAGTCTAAATCCTACCTATTTTGAGACATAGTTCAAGTCCTAACTCTTTGTAAAACCTTACCTGATTTCTCCAGGCTCCAATTCCCTTCCTCCCTCCCCCCACACACCTCCCTCCCTCCCTCCCTTCTTTCCTTCTTTCCTTCCTTCTTTCCTTCCCTCCTTCCTTCCTGTATGTACATATGTATGTATGTATATCTCTGAAATCTTTCTGGACTTATTCTGCTGTACAGTTTGGTCTCTATCATGCAAATGTTTTATGATATACTGTCACTTTATATGGGAAGGTCTTGCTTATTTCAGTAGGTTGTAAGCAACGTAAGACCAACGTAAGACCAAACCAGGTTTCTCTATATATCCTCTCCTTTGATGCATATCACCATGAAGGGTAGAGAAGAAGTTTCTGTATTTTACATTGGTACTATTAGTAAAATGTACCAATAAGCATGGCAAGATAATAATGCTTCTTAAGAATACCTCACAAGATTGCAGTAAAGGATCAGAAATATTATGTGCTGAGTAAACCATCATTTGTAACCTATTATAAATGTTGGGAGATAGTAATTGTGGTTGGGTTAACGTCAAGATCTTCACATGATGACCCCATTCGGTCTTTTAATTAACTGTATAGTCTGATAATTGCTTCAATCTTTCAGTGAAACTATAATTCTTTTGTTTCTTAAACTCAACCTGTACTTCCTGTGTCTTTGTCGTTGGCCATGTTCTCCTTCATTGAAAAGTCTCAGCTCAGGGCCTGTCTCCACCTGTCAGTCTCCCGTCCACCAGGCAGTGTGACTGTCTAGCAGTAGTAGGTTGGATGTCAATTTATGGCACAATCAAGCGGTTAAGGAGCATTTGCAGTAATGGTGTAGACCCGTGTTTATGGACATAACTCAGGATAGGAGACCATATCTTGTTAAATGAAAAATATGTTTTAAAAACTCTATGGTATGATTTCCATTTTTGTAAATGTATACATATTTTTAAAAAATTTGTACTCATTCTTTTCATTTAACAGATATTTATCGAGTGCCTACTGTGTGCCAGGCACTATATCTATGTGCATAGAAAAATCCTTGAAGGTTATACTCCAATATATATACAGTGATCATCCCTGCTTGCTGAGATAACAGGTGACTTTTTTCCTTTTATTTGTTCTTTCTTTCATTTGCAAGCTTGTATTTTCTAATTTTTCTACAAAGGCCTGTATTATTTATTAATAAGGAACTAATATACTTTTAAAAAACACTTCTGTTCTTCAAAATGCATACTATGTAATATTACATGGAAAACAATAGACTAAAAGCAGTCTAAAATTCCAATGTGAAATAAAAAAGAGAGAGGAGAGAGAGAGCTAGAGAGGAAGAAAGAAAGGAAAAGAAAAAAAGAAGAAAAGAAGGGAGGAAGCACATGAAACTCTAACAGTGGCCCATTTTGGGTGGTGGGGTTTCTTGTACAGTGTTCGCTCTAAAGATTCTACAGTGGGCATATATTAGCTGTAGAACCAGAAAATTTTTGTTTTCTTTTTCAAGAGCCAGTTCAAATGTGATTTGTCTGTGAAGCTGCCTTGGATCCTTTTCAGACTTTTAAAATCCTTTCATCACCTAGCACTCAATAAATATATAATAAATTGAATGGATAGTATTTCCTAAGTGTGGCCGCAACCTTAGTGACAGATGTCACTAACTTTGTTAATTTTCCCCATTTTTCCAGTTTTTATTTTCAAGAATAAGTTAGATTTCAGATAGGTTATTTCACAACAATAAAAATTTATCCTAAATTAAAAAAAAAAAAAAGGAGGTTACAATACAGAGAACACACAGAGAGATGAAAGACCATATGAGGACAGAGCAAGAAGACAGCTATCTGTAAGCCAAGGAGAGAGGCCTCAGAAGAAATAAAACTTGCCATTACCTTAATCTTGGACTTCTGGAACTGTGAAAAAAATAAATTTCTCTTTAAGCCAAAGGCAAAAATGTACCTATGTGATTAACTTAGTACTGGCATTTGCCTAATACTGACATAATTTTAGTGGCCAGAACTTACTCTATTCTTTTTATTCTTTTCCTTTTTTGTCCATTGCACGTGTGTGTGTGTGTGTGTGTGTGTGTGTATGTACGTGTAGTATATATTTGTATTCATACACGTATTGATATGAAAGTTTACATTCAAACAGTAGACTCCAGATCTGTTGTTAGTCAACTATTCCTCTCCTCAGAAATTTTTTGTCTGTGCCCTGTTTCCTACAAGTTTTTAGAGAGAAAAGGACTCCTTAACCCAGATTGGAAACGCCATCCACTGAGTGAACTTTTTTTTCTTTTTTTAAAGATTTATTTATTTATTTAATTTATTTCTTTGGCTGTGTCGGATCTTAGTTGCAGCACGCGGGATCTTTGTTGAGGCATGTGGGACTCTTCGTTGTGGTGCGCGGGCTTCTCTCTAGTTGTGGCATGCAGGCTTTCTCTTCTCTAGTTGTGGGGCATGGGTTCTAGAGCACGTGGGCTCTGTAGTTTGCGACACGCGGGCTCTAGTTGAGGCGCGGGAGCTCAGTAGTTGTAGCGCGCAGGCTTAGTTGCCCAGTGGCATGTGGGATCTTAGTTCCCTGACCAGGGATCGAACCCCCGTCCCCTGCATTGTAAGGCGTATTCTTTACCACTGGACCACCAGGGAAGTCCCCACTGAGTGAACTTTCTAGCAGCCCTACGATATCACTTTAATAGCCTCTGAGGGAGTCATACAGGCAAGAGCCAGTGTGGCAAGACTCCTAGGGGTTACCAGCCCAGTCCATTTGTGCAGCTTTCTTCAGAGGGGGCCAAGGGGTGACAAGGGGGGTTAACCTTTCTAATGCACTTCAACTTTTGCAAAGTAAAATAAAGACAGGCTGTAAATGCTGCTGCTGTGTGAAGACACTAAAAGCAATTAGTCATGGCCCAGGCTCCAGCACTACCACCCTAGCTGGAAGAATCAGCCCTGAGCTGCCACGTTAGCCTTAGACCAGGAGTTCAGGGAGCTCCAATCTCCCATCCTGGCTTCCTGCTTTCCAGGAGAGACCCTGCCCTGCAGGAAGGGTGAGGCTCCTGGAATCTGAGGTATTAGACAGTATTTATCTTGTGGAAGCTGTAAAGGGTCCTGGAACCAGGGAAGATTCATTCTAGACAAGAGATGGTGTGAATGGAAAGGAGTAAGGTGGGGCCTAGCTGTGGGGAAGAGAAGAAGGAAATTCTTTTTTTTTTTTTTTAACATCTTTATTGGAGTATAATTGCTTTACAATGGTGTGTTAGTTTCTGCTTTGTAACAAAGTGAATCAGCTATACATATACATATATCCCCATATCTCCTCCCTCTTGCATCTCCCTCCCACCCTCCCTATCCCACCCCTCTAGGTGGTCACAAAGCACCGAGCTGATCTCCCTGTTCTATGCGGCTGCTTCCCACTAGCTATCTGTTTTACATTTGGTAGTATATATATGTCCATGCCACTCTCTCACTTTGTCCCAGCTTACCCTTACCTCTCCCCGTGTCCTCAAATCCATTCTCTAGTAGGTCTGTGTCTTTATTCCCGTCTTGGCCCTAGGTTGAGAGGAAGGAAATTCTTGAAGAAGTATCATTCTAGGGTACTTTCTAGGGGTCCTGAAAATATTATCAGTTAGCAAAATGCTTCTTCAGATCTACTAGGATGCTTAGATGGGCACATTGGAGCTTTGACTCTTAACTAGGTTACAGTTATCTTATGGAATTCAGGATCAGACAAAATATCAAAACATCATCCAAGGTGGATCATCCATCGGAGGTTAAAGAAAAAAATCTCGCTGACATTCTGCTTCATTCCATGATCCCCATCGCCTCACTGAGATTATCTTAGTGAGGCTCCTGTACCTTTACAGGCCTTACTTTTGAAGTTGCATTTACCTCTTAAAAGGGTTCCTGGACCCATTTCCAATGTGTGTGTGTGTGTGTGTGTGTGTGTGTGTGTGTGTGTGTGTAGGCTTCCCCACACCAACAATTGTCAACTCAATTCTGACACTGTCCACCGGTAGATAGAATGAGCTTCTACGGATCAAGGGCTCCATGCCACAAGGCTGCCCTTCACTTCAGACACCAGTCACAAGCCCAGGTTATTGCCTGTGCTCCTGACTGACTGGCCATAAATCAGAGGTTTCCATGACCCCCTCCTTGGGTTCCATTAATTTGCCAGAGCAGCTCACAGAACTCAGGAAAACCCATTTACTCACTAGGTTACCACTTTATTCCAAAAGATTTCAGAGGATACAAATCAACAGCCAGATGTAGAGATACATAGGGCGAGGTCCTTAACACAGGAGCTTCGGTCCTTGTGGAGCTTGGTGCCCAGTACATGGTGGAGTTCTGGGTCCCTAGTATGGATATTCTTTGAACCTCCTCCTTTTTTTGCTTTTTATGGAGGCTTCATTACATAGGCATGATTGGTGAGCTCATTGGCCACTAGTGATTGATTCAAGCTCTGGCCTGTCTCCTCTCCCCGGAAGTCACGGGGTGGGACTGAAAATTCCAACCCTCTAATCACATGTTTGGCTCCACTGGCAACCAGCCCCCATCCGTAGGTGCTTTCCCAAAGTCACCTCATTAATATACCAAAAGACATTTATCACTCTCAACACTTAGGAAATTCTAAGGGTTTGGGGAGCTGTGAACCAGAAATAGGAACGAAGACCAAATATATATTCTTTGTAATAAATCACAGTACCATACCTCTGTTGCCACCTGCTTTTTGATTTGTGATGCTGTGTGTCTGAAACTCTTCACCCCCATATATATTATTGGTGACCACTCAGAAATTTAAATTGCAGTCATCCATGTGGGAGAAAATGTGAACTCGGCAAGTCTTTCATTTCTGTGAGGAAATACAGTTTCAGGTGAATTAACCTAAGTCCCCTGAGTATGAGTTTTTAATTCCCTAACTCCCTGACATGGAGTGATTTCATTGAAGAGACTGATTTAATCTCTTGCAGTTGATGGATAAACTGTTTGCTAAATTTCAAAACACAGATTTGTCCTTTGCTGCTTGACCTCCAGGTTGGGTGGTTGATCCTGCATGATGCCATTTATTGAGGATTTGCATTTTTATTAAACTGGGATTGCGAAATCAGAGGTGCTTTTGTGTCTGTTCAGTCTGTACCCAGCTATATGTGTGCCCTGTGGTCTGACGCATTAAGATAACCTATTTGCTTTCCTTTTAAACACACTGCTTCATAAAAGGCCATCTCTATTGCCTACAGATCACATGGTATTCCTATGAACGTGAGCATAAAGATTATGGGACATGACTCATTTTATAGTTAAAAACGGAGGAAGATTTATGAAAGACAGAAAATTTACAGCCTCTATAACTTGATGTACCAAGATTGCTTTAATGCTTTGAATAGCAAAATGTAAAAGTTATGTTATCAGCAAATCATTTGTGTGTAATAGCTTCTGTGTGATCAGTGGTGATATTCATATGTTTAATTATTTATCCTTGTGTTGTATTTTAGGGGTGTGAACCTTATATTTTTGCTGCTATCCATTTGTAAATACACTCAGAAAAGGAGGCTTTGGACGACAGGTACTTTCTAAACATGATGCATTTCAAAAGTGGACTCGAATTAACTGAATTGCAAAACATGACAGTGCCCGAAGATGATAACATTAGCAATGATTCCAATGATTTCACCGAGGTAGAAAATGGTCAGATAAATAGGTGAGTATTTTTCCACGAACAGTTTCTCTCCAATGAAAGAAATGTCTCTAAAATATCATTCTGGTTTTCAGTTATTCTCTTGAATTATTCATTACTAAAGTTATGCTCCATTTGAAGATGTAATTTGAATTTCATATGTGACATCTGTTGGGCATCGTCTGCAATAGCAGATGAAGCAAATAGGAAAGTAATTTATTCATCCTTTCAAATCTTTCAATTGAGTCTAATAAAAATGTATAAATACATTGGACCCCAACCAGCCCTAACTTTTCAAAAGCTCTGTGTTTATGAATCAGACCAACTGTTGGAATTTCACTGCGTGCCATATCTGAATGTGTACTACAGTCATCTGGCCTTGCCCACATGTTAATCAAGGAATGGTCAAAGTCGCATTTGCCAATGTTCCCATGTTAAAACGACAAATACGTCACTACAAGCATCGTTTGTAACATGGATTTTAAGTAATAATAACACAGAGCCAAATGGCTCTATGAGAAATGGTAGATGAAACAGTACATGAAACAGAGAAATAGTACATGAAAGAGAAAGAAAAGAAGAGATACAGTGAGTGAGGGGAGGTAGGGGGTGGGTCGGAAGAATGCTGGCCTGACAGCTCTCACCCTTAGCTGTGACCTCAGCAAGTCCTTCCAACCCTTGGGTCCTGTGTTTCTTAAGTTACAAGAGTAGGACCAAACATCTTTTTTTTTTTTTTTTTTAATGATTTGGGGCATTCTCTGACCTTCTGATTTTATTTTTTTATCATTTTTAAAAATATATTTTATTAAAATATAGTTGACTTACATTGTCATGTTATTTTCTGGTGTACAGCAAAGTGATTCAGTTATACATATATATATATAGTCTTTTTCATATTCTTTTCCATTATGGTTTATCACAGGATATTGAATATAGTTCCCTGTGCTATACAGTAGGACCTTGTTGTTTATCCATTCTATGTATAATAGTTTGCATCTGCTAACCCCAAACTCCCAATCCATCCCTCCCACACCCCCTTCCCACTGGCAACCACAAGTCTGTTCTCTGTGTCTGTGAGTCTCTTTCTGTGTCGTAGATAAGTTCATTTGTGTCATATTTTAGATTCCACATATAAGTGATATCGTATGGAATTTATCTTTCTCTTTCTGACTTACTTCACTTAGTGTGATAATCTCTATAGGTCCATCCATGTTGCTGCAAATTCTGACCTTCTGATTTTATAGCCAGCTTATATGGATCCCTTAGCAGGAAGCTCTCCAGCTTGGGAGTTAGTGGTGAGGTTTGTTTGAGACCTGAGGCCTCCTAAAAGGCTGGGAGGAGAGAGTGGAATATACGGGGACTACTTACTAGAACACCAGCCATGCTACACTTGCGGGAGCGGGGTCAAAAGGAAATTGGGAGGAAGATGAAAACATTATGTCAGCTAACCAGGCATCTTCACAGAAATCATTTCCGATAATCTGCTCTGCATTCTGGTACAATGTGTAATTGACTTGGCTGCCATCATTTACAGACACTCAGAAGTTTCAGCCCTGCCCCGCCTCCTTGTTCTCTTCCTTACATATTCTCAGAGGTTAAGTCTCCAGCCCAAATACTTCCTCATTGCCATCCAGGTATCATTCACCATGTGATATTTCTTATGGTTGAACTCAAGTTTGCTTCTTTCACCTTTTCTGTGTAATTATTAAGAATAACTACCATTTCTTGAGTGCCAGGTGTGATTACATATATTACCACTTATCCATATAACATCATTCAATGTATTCTTTTGCAAATAAGGAAAATTAAAAAATTCAGTGTACCATAAGAAAATGGAGGCTCAGAGAAATAAAATGACTTGCTCAAGGGCACACCCAGGTCTGTCTGAAGTCCCTGTCTTTCCTCTCTGTCCTGCTGCCTCTGATTAAAATGCTCAGGCATGAATGAAAAAGATAGTCTCTACTATCAATTAAACTCTGCTAAACTCTGCCAGTGCTGTTTTCTGCTCTGGGCCCCTGGGGTGTTCTGTAGTCACTGCTGACCTGCAGTTAACGGTGGTGGATGGGATTCCAGCTATTTCACAAGTAGCACATTTTAGGTTTATAACAAAGCTTCACTCCCAAAGCAGTGTAAACCTTGAGGACCTTAAAATGAGAGTCTTTTATAATATTCAGCTTAGGATCTGAACTTGATATGTAAAAAAAGTTTTACTAAAAAAAGTATTGTTTGGGAGGTGATAACCTCTTGCGGTAGGAGGAGGCACCCCGTCTCGCCCCTTGGGGTGCCTGCCAGGGGAGCTCACTTCCCCAGAGACCGTGACTAAGACGTGAGCTGTACAGCCTCTGGTTTTTGGGAATTTGGTTCCACTGTCGCAAGTGTGGTGTGATGCATTTATTGCCTTATTTTATCTCCCCTCTTTCATTGACATGGTTTCTGAATTTTGCTTCACTGCTGGCTCTAGAACAATGAAAATTAAAAACAACATATCACAGCATGAAGCCAAAAAGGTAAATAAAAATCAAAAAAGACACCCTCCCAACCCCCCCTCACCTGTGATTTCTGCAAAGCTACACCTAATACTTCTGACTCTTCTGTTAGCATTTTCACATTGGTGGGAGGAAGGTAGACCCAATTATATGAATCTAGGAGAACCCACTCCCAAAACAGTGAACTTCTAGGTAACAGTGCCTTTTTTTTAGGAAGCTAGAGAAAACGTTGAAAACAAATGTTGACTTCTCATTAGCTGGCGTGTAACTGATAGCTTTGCCTGGAAACTCCCTACTAGGATACCTTAAGAATCATTTTATTAAGTTTAGTTAAATATAGAGTAGAGCCATTTGGGCATTAGGACACCTGCTCTTATTCCAGTTCAGTTGTTTTATTTCATGCCCTGATTTGTGGGTTGTAGTCATAGAAACCTATACCTGGAACAGCAAAGTCTTTTTTTTTTTTTTTTAACATCTTTATTGGAGTATAATTGCTTTACAAAGCAAAGCCTTTTGAAATGTCCACTGGACCAGTACTGCTGACATTTTAATGTGCATGTGAAACACCTGGAAACCTTGTTAACGTGCAGATTCTGATTCAGTAGCTCTGGTACTGGGCCTGAGATTCTAATTTCTCACAAGCTTCCAGGTGATGCCCTTACAGCTGGTCCATGGACCACATTTTGAGTAATGAGCTCTCGACATTCCTCTAGATGTGAGCTTCTTGATTGAGAGAAGGACCCATCTTAATCATTTTTATATCTCTTGTACCTTGTAATGATATGGTAATAGTGCCTGGAGCAGGGCAGACATTACAAAGTATTTGTTAAATGAAAGAGAGAGACAGAGACAGACAGAGCAGTTAAGTGCATGGTTTGGATTTCAACTTATATTGAATCCTGGCTCCATCCATAGGTCTTGTGTGATCTTGTACTTTAAGCCTTAGTTCCATCCCTGTAACACAGGGATAAAAATAATACCTGACCTCCTGGGATTGTTGGGGAATATTAAATGCAATGCTGTTTGTAGGTTAAGGACTCAGGCTGTACCATCAGCCCACTTAGGTTCAAATCATGGCTCAGCAGTTTAGTTATAATGTAACTTTGGTCAAGTTACTTAATTTCTCCAAAATGGAGCTAAAAATAGTACTGACCACATGCAATTATTGTGAAAAGAGATGAGAAAACTCATGTAAAGCACTTGACACGGTGTCTGGCAAGAGTAAGTCTTTTAGTATGAGGAAAGTCTCTAACAGTAAAAGTGCAACCCTCTTTCTTTGGCAGGCACTTCTTTCTTCTCCACCCAAGGACTAATAATACTGTTTTAGGTTTGGGATGGTTGTTTGTTATTGTTATCTTAAAGTCATTGAAATATTAATAGATTATCCTAGCTGTAGCCAGGCAAATATTCACATATTTTAATATTTATCTACTGTTGCTCTAATCTCCATGAATAGTTATTGTTGTTATGACCCAGGAAGCTTCTAACAAAATTTGAGAGTCTTTCATTAAGATATTTCTTAATGAGGAGCTCTTGTCGCTACACCTTACATCAGCCTTTTTTTTCCTTGGTCCCTGTATGTCTTCCGGAGTTCATGAACTACATTTGTATCATCGGGAGGACCCTTGAAAAGTTACCCCTTCTCTTCTTCTAATGTCTTTTCTATACCTTAGGGAAGAAGATACCATAACTTCTTCCCATATTCAGTTTTCATTCCAGAAAATTCTTCCCTGGCTTTAATTGATCCTGCTACAACGAAAATCTGTTTTCTCCTATTTTGGGTAGAGTTTATCCACCAGATAAGGCTCTTCTCACCTCTCAGTCTTCTCTTTAAATGCCTACTATTTCTTTAATTCTTTCATGTTTTCCAGTCTCTCGGTTACATGCTTCTTTCCTCCTTTTCTCTTTTCCTTTTTTATAGACTGTTAGACTTTCAGGGAAAGAGCTAGGAAAGGTCATTTAAGTTCAACCACTCATCTCTTTTGTGTTATAAGTCCTCCAATGAAACACTATAATCTAGTAAGAACCTGATTGGTAGAGATTAAAATAGGAAGATTATCTTCCCATTGTACAACCCATCCTTAGCTGGATTGTTGTTGTTGTTGATTTATTTTTGGCTTTAAATAACTGCTCTATATTGCTTGTCTCCCTTCACACTACCTCAGTATAATGCCTACATCCTTTTTAAGGCTTTGTCTGTTGAAGGTCAGCATGACAGCCACTGTAGATTTTTGTTTTGTTTTGTTTTGTTCACAGAACATTTGGCTACCTAAGAGTTGACCAGATTCTGCTTTATGGGTACAGAACGACCCACTGAAAAAGCTTTTTTAATAATACTTTTATCATTCCCAAGACCGCATGTCAAAGGCACCTTCTGCAATAGCTCATTTTTAACTCAATAAAGAGGTCTTTGCCAGAGGTCAGTGCTTTTTAACATGAAATTGCATTTTTAAAATGGTGAGAGAACAGAAACTTGTGATAAGCTGCTTGACCTAGTTATTATAAATGGACTTTTCCATTACAAAAAAAAAAAGTTGGTTTTATTTTGTTTTAAAAAAAAGTTTGCAGAAATACAAAGCAAAGATCGAAAGACAGAAGAAAAAGTTGAAATACCTTAAAGAGAATACAGAGGCTCTCTCTGAGTACTCCGTTCTTACTGAGCGAGATTTCCCTGCAGCCTAAGCTACTCCCTAGTGCCTCAATGGAAGAGGCACATTTGGTTTACGGAGGGTTCCTCTGAGTTGCTAACACATGGGCAGGTACATAGAAGGAGGAGCTAAGGGAGTGAGAACATGACACCACCACTCTGGATGCAAGATGAGCTTAGTGCCACAGTCTGTGCTACAGAAAAATCGTAAATAGGTCAGAGTCAGAAAACTGCATTCAAACCAGAACATCAGCAGACTCACGGAGGATGAGGGTTGTGAATGGGCAGGAAGGCATTGGCAGAGAGGAGGATGGAGGGTCTCTTGAGGGGAGAGTGGATTCCTAGCGGTACTTGTTTTTCAGTCTCTATTCTCAGAATGCCCTGGTCTTATCTTGATCCTCACCGCCTCTTGGGAAGACCATTTGGAAGAGCAGGGGAGCCAAGACTGAACAGTGAGGCAAAATCAGATTCAGCAGTACGTGGAATTTGCAGGGCGAGCAGTTTGGACTCGAAACTTTTTCAGTGGGAGCACCAGTGAAGATTTTTGGGAAAACCTATTAAGTCTTGCTGTTAGAAAGTAGACAGAAAGAGGCAGAATCGGGAAGTACTCAAAGCACAATGTGTTTTAATGTGCTTTTTCATGGTTACTCATCACAACAGCTCTGCAGGTCACTTGCATTATTCTCATCCTGCAGAAGCGCCGCAGCAGAGAGCTGGCAAGCATGCAGGGACCTCTTCTTCCTCCCCTTCCGTTGCAGTGTTTGACCCTGTTGAATGCCCCTGCATCCAGGTGCCTTGATCCGGTTCTTCTCTATCAGTCTTCTGCCACAAGTCTGGGGAGCATTGGCAGGCCAAGAACTTAGATCTGCCATAATAGGAGGTTTAGTGGTGTTTGGTTTAGTTTAATTTGAAAATGTTCGGGCTTTCCCCTTAATTTAAAAATAATGGAGATTCTCTTTGAAAAGCAAGTCTCTGCAAGGAAAGCAAACAGGGGACCTTCTGGATAATGATTTGGTAGACTTAAGTTGATTGTTAAAATTAGCCTGATTACATACAGTCTTTTATTTAACAGCCACACTAAATATGAGTCAATTTCAGTTTGGAAAGTCCAGCAGCCCGATTTCCTTGGGCCACCTGGGTGTAAAGGAAGGCTGCTCTCCCGGTCCCTCTCCAGCCAGATCTGTAAACCTCAGTTCTTTGGAAAGATTTAAAATGTTAAGGGCAAAAGAAGAGCCAAGGCTAGAGAACTGCCAGATGGGTCTCCAAAGACACAGCTTTCATTATGTCATTCTCTTGCTAAGACCCTGCAGTGCTGTTTCTCAGGCCTTGGCCTTTTAGTTTCCTCTGGCTAATCCCACCCAGTAATGGTTTTTCCTTCTCTGGCTTCCTTATCTCATCTCCATTTTGCATGGCCTGATGTTCCTATTCTGGTGTTAGCTGGTCTGATCTCTCCTCAGCTGGAATGTCAGCTCCTGGGTTTCAGGAGACCAAGGTTTTCTTCACTTCCTTTTCATCTCTGACAGTCACTGGACAGGTCCTAGGCAAAGGCAGATGCTGAAGGAAATAAACCGCAGGCTGTGCTCCTCATACCAGGTAGTGGCCTCAGGGGAAGTTCATAGTATCAATGTTGCCTGCCTTTGGTTTCTCCTGGCGAAATAACGCAAACCCGAAGAATATGGATTAAAGATGAAAACGGTAGACACATAAAACCAACATTAATGATATATATCTTTCATTAAAACAGGGTTTATGGTAAAATA
The DNA here is from genome assembly GCF_002837175.3 of Physeter macrocephalus. Lineage (NCBI taxonomy): Eukaryota > Metazoa > Chordata > Mammalia > Artiodactyla > Physeteridae > Physeter > Physeter macrocephalus. The sequence continues at coordinate 92,032,304 of NC_041219.1, forward strand.
TAGTCTCATTAAAAAAAGCATGTGAAAATATAATGTATAGTTTAAAGATATATGCCTCCTTTATGATAGTCCAATTCAAGTGGCTTTATATTTATTAGTGGAAAACACACTGATTATTTCTTACTTAGACCAGATAATAAAATTTCCAGAAGGAGAGCCAAAAAGCACCCCTAACATGTCTTAACTAATACATGTAGCAGTTTGCTTATGAATAGACTTTTCTTTGACAATAGCACTTAAAGTTCTGATATTAATCCCGAATGTATTTGCTGGTTCTTAGAGCATTCTGAATTCCTCCTTCTATATGTTTGTATATACTTTACTCCACTCACCCTGTCTGCATCTTTCCCATGTGTTGCTCTTACTCTGTGCCTGGAGCTGTACTCATGTTTCCCATGTGCTCTCATTTAATTCTCCCAGTAACACTATGAGATAATATAATAGTGAGTGTCGTTCCCGTTTCACAGATCAGGAAACTGGAGTAGCATACTCAGGCCCTCAGAGCAAGTGAGAATTTGAACTCACGTTCTGAATCCCATGCTTGCTTTAAGCCCTACTAACTCTGCCCCTAACCATGGACCATATGCCCTGCTTCCTCCACCATAATTTCCTGTGGGCTACTGCTGCATCGCTTATTACACACCCCCATATCTCCCACATTGCCTGGTCTAGTGACTTGCATATAAGCAGGTGCTGACAGAATGTGTGATGGGAAAAGAGTTGTTTTCCTTTTTGCCGGGGGGAGGGAATTCCTATGTAATAACTTTGTGCTCCAGGAATGTGAGCTCAGAAGGAATCCTGCCTCCACTAGTCTTTTAAATGCCAGCTTTATAGTATTCTTGACATCATCTAATTTTCCATTAGAGAACAATCTATGTAAAAGTTAACTTGCATTGCATATAGTGTTTTAATTTATTAGTATTAAAATGATTCAAAATCTATAGCTCTTTTTGACTTACGGTTGTCTTTCATTTCCTCTCAAGATGAGCACCTGCTGTTTGCATTGTTTTGTGCTAAGTAGAGTGAGGGATATGAAAAGGAAAGAGGCAAAGTGTCTGCCCTTGGAGCACGTTTAGTTTATTTGGTAAAACAAGAATGTAGACAACTAACACTGGCAAAAAAAACCCAAACCGAAACAAAAACGAGGTAGGGAGAGTGGTTGAATAGGACTATAAACTCTTACGTAACTGGTTGATAACTTTTTATGCGTCATGTTTTGGTAAGTAATAAATCATTTAGTCATGATGTTAAGTTTCAAGTCATTATCATGAAATTAAATCATAATACGTCTCTTTACAGCAAGTTTATTTCTGATCGTGAAAGTAGAAGGAGTCTCACGAACAGCCATTTGGAAAAAAAGAAATGTGATGACTATGTAAGTGTCATTAGAATAAAGTTTGCTTATTTTTTTAATGACATAAATTGTGACAGATGTTTAATTCATCCAGCATAGTACCAAAAACATAGCTATTTATTCACCAGGTTATTCCTCGGAGCCTATGTATTTTCTCCTGAAACCCATTTAAAAAAAATAACTAGACCACTGAGAAAGGATTCCTTGAATTTCATTTCCCTGTTGGTTCCTGATAGTGCTTTCTTTAAAGGCTTTGGCGTGATGATCTGTCTTGAGGACTCTTTTGCTTAGTGTGACTGTCTCTGTTCAGATTCCAGGAACAACCTCCTTGGGCATGTCTGTTTTTAACCTAAGCAACGCCATTATAGGTAGTGGGATTTTGGGACTCTCCTTCGCCCTGGCAAATACCGGAATCCTACTTTTTCTGTGAGTGTTGACACTGCCGTACTTTTCATTTAAAAGCTGTATTTTCTGTATGTTTCCGTTCGTACGCAGAAGACATTGGAAATATTTCGAAATAGTTCTTATTTCTTTGTATGTTTTACTAACTTGGCTAAGTTACAGTGCATCCTTTTATATTGTTTGTTTGAATGATTTTTCCAAGAAGCACCTCATGTTTATAAGAAAGGGAAAGGAGAAAATCTTTTTAGTAATCAAACATACCAAAAGGAGCACTTGCAAAAAGGATAAAAGATTTGAAAATAGCACTTTTTGTATTTTTGGACTCTTGACTTGTCACTTGAAATCTCAGCTATCAATAAATGGTGAAAATATTGAGGTGTTTAATCCATCCAGTCACCGCTTTGGTATTGGATAGCTGTGGAACACATACTGTATCCAAAGGTAACTGCAAATTTGTTTGTAAGAAATATTCAGGAAGCATAGAAGTTTTCAGTGTTTTAAAGATGAGAAATTATTCTGTACTCTCCCCCTGAGATTCAGTGAAAAGAAAATGGGCAATTTTCTTTTGAAATAAGTTCATCTCAAACTATTGAATGAGACTTTCTGCAAATGTACAGAGGGCTTAATTTCAGTTGGAATGAGATGAAGACAGATCATACAATTTATACTAGGAAAATTCCCACCCAGCCTGATTTCTCTCTTAGACCTCAAAGGAGTATCAGTGGTGCTTTCACCCCTGACGACACTCACGCTCTTCATTGGGCTTACCCAGTAGTCCTCATTGCCAGATCCATCATTTCCTTGGAAGCAGTGACCAAAATGTCTACTAATCCTGCAAATTGTGTTTATTCCTTCAGAAAGACGTAGAAGACTGTGATGGAAGTGCATTGCTACCCGTTCCACTACTCAGGCATCAGAAATGCCCATCCAGGCTGCACCATATTGGTCCACAGCGCTAGGGATTAATATTCATACTTTTGTGTGTAAAGCCACTAGAGGTATCCTTCCTAGAATCAAAACAACTTTGTTTAGGACAGTGAATCTAATACATTACCTTCCTCTTGTCAACCTAACCAGTAAACCCAACTGTAGCCTCCTTGCTTTATTGCCCTGGCTGTATTCTTTCTAAGTGGTCTTTCTATTTACGTATATCATGAGCCAAGTGGCAGGTTTTAGGGTAAAATGACAGGAGCTGGATAAAATATTTCTGTGGTGATACGTTTTTGTATGTGTGAAATTCTGACCCTGTGACGATACATAGATGGAGTTTGAGTAGCTACACTTGTGATTTTCAGTGCATTGACATGAAACACCTGACTGCTAATCTCAACTCCTCTTCTGAATGGTTGTATAGTCCAGCAAGTTACTTAGCTACTCTGAGCTTCAATTCCCTACCCTTTGAAACAAGGAAATTGCACTAGAAAAATCTCAGAACCCTGTTAACCTCCAAAACCCTATGGTATGTGACAATTTTCAGTCATTCCAAAGCTGGAAATATGTTTGGTTTGGACCTGTGTTTTACACTGATTTCTTTCTTTTTAATTATTGTAATATATCAAGTAGTTATATGTTAACATAGGATAAAGAATCATTTCTTTGATGATGATAATGAGAACAACTCTTGTGGCTCTTACTCTATGCCAGAAACTGCTCAGAGTGTTTTATGCTGAATCCTGACAAGTATGTGAGGCAGGTACTACTGTCAGCTCTCAGTTTCCGTTTAAGGGAACTGAGGCAAGGAGAGTAAACTTTTATTCTGGAATCTCTCTTTGTCACCATCCTATGAATCCCCTCCACCTCTCTTCTCTGCTAGATCCCTTGTTCCCTGTATTTCATTTCTTCCTCTTTCTGGATTTACTTCCTTGCTTTTGCTGTTGAGAAAGGGTAAATAGAATTAAAATTTTTGAGGCCTTCATGTCTGAAAAATATTTTTATTTTACCTTCACCATTGATTGGTAGTTTGGCTGGATATAGAACTCTGTGTTGGCAATCATTTTCCTTCAGAATTTTGAAGGCATTGCTTTATTGCTTTCTAGTTTTTTCTGTTGTGAAGTCCCAAATGCTTGTGATTCCTCATCTTTTATATGTAGCCAGGGCTTTTGTTTTTATTTTGTCTTTTCTGAACGCTTGCCAAATCTCTTTGTTCCCGATGTTTCACGATGCTGTGTCTTGCTGTGTGCCTTTTTTCATCCATTGTGTCAGGAAGCTGGTACATCTTTTCTTTTAGAAATTCATGGTCTTCAGTTCTGGGACATTTTCTTACATTGTTGTGTTGATGAATTCCTTCCTTCTCTTTCTCTTTTCTCTCTTTCTGGAACTGTTACCAAGATTCTGGACCTTCTGGACTGGCCCTCTAACTTTTTATTCTTTTCTTTATTTTCATTTCTAAAGTTTTTCAATGTACTCTCTGGAATATGCCATCAATTTTTTTCCAACTCTTTACTGAATGTTTTATTTCTCTTATTATTTTTTTATTTACAGGGGCTTTTAAACTTTCTTTGAATGTTCCCTTTTTATATTATTTTGTTTCTGTTTTACAATTTCATTGTTTTCTCTGAGGATTCTAATGATGGTTTTTTTTCTCTGTTATGGAAAATTTCAAACATCAAGTAGAGAGTCTAAAAGATCCCTGCATTCCCTTCATCTCATGACCATGCTTGTTTAGTCAGCCCCTCACCCAGATTGTCTTGAAGCAAATCTCAGCCATCACATCGTTTCATCCATAAATATTTCAGTGTATTTCTCTAATATATAAGGACTGTAAAAACATAACCATAATATGCCATACCCAAAAAATTAACCACAGTTCCTTATATCATCAAATACCCAAACAATATCTAAATTGCTCTGCTTACCTTATTTTTAAAAAGCAATTGGATTGTTTAAATCAGTACTCAAATAAGGTCCATATACTACAATTGGTTGTTATGTGGTTTAAGTCTCTTTCACTCTATAGGTTCCCCCATTTTCTTCTGTTCTTTTCTGCGTAATTTATTTGTTGAGGAAACCGGACCATTTGTCCTATAGTGTTTCCCATAATCTGAGTTTTGCTGATTGTATCCCTGTGATGCAAGTTGATTTTTCTGTTTGTTTTGGGCTCTTTCATTTTAGAATCTTTCCTTAGATGTCAGGTTGTCCTTCTCTGTCTGCTGTATTCAAGAATTGCAGGGGGTGGACTGGAACAAGGCTAATTGGAGCCTGGTACACGAGTGGGGTTTGTTGGAAATTGCTTCACTAGAGGTGCTGTCAGTAGCCCTTTCCTTGGGGAACCAGCCGTGTCAGTTTCTTCTTGGCTGTTCAGATCACCCAGAGAAGATCTTCCAGTCACCTGCCTGTAGGGTCTGGGCACTGCTGCCATCTTTATGGGGACCAAGTTGGGGAAAGGGCTTGGGTGAATATCTCTGTGCATGTGTCCACCCAATCCTAGTTTTCATTACAGAACCCCTCCCTCACAAGTTGTGCTGAGCCCCTCACTCGGAGACTTACATTTTATACTTTTCAGAGAATATATTTTCTGTATATTTATGTATCTTTTGCCAAAATGGGAGAGGAGCGGTCACCCTGCTTTACAGAGTAGGTGCCTGGTCTGGGGAATCTAGCTATTTCTTGAAAGAAGTTCAACAGATCCTCTTTATTTTAGTTCATCCTGTCCATTGTTCCCTACTTCCAGTAATGCCACCAGGGCCTTTTGGGAATTCTGTGGTGTAAATTGGATTGGTCTTGGCTTTCTCCTCTGCCAATTAAGATTCAGCTCTGTCCACTTTTCCAGCTTCTGAATTTTTGTTACTGTTGTCTCTTCTCTCCTGTTCTTACTATCCTAGCAGTTTTATGCCTTAAGAAATCGCTTTACTGGATTATTAAGGCCAGGGGAGCAGGAGTAAATTCTTGTATTCAACCTACCATTCCTGGAATTTGGTTGATTTTTAGTTATACCGGTTCAGGGATAAGTGATCTCTTATCTCATGACTCTTCAGTTTCTGATTGAGACAAAGAATTGGATAAAGATGACTTTTATAGTTGCAGGAAGATTTCCTCTGGGTAAAACTCTCATAGGTTGTTTGGTTCTTTGCAAGACGCATGAATAGCAAGCATAACACACCAAACCTTCAGGTTAAAGCTCATGAAGGTAGTTGTATAGAGACCCAAACTTACAAGTTTTTCACAGAATGCAGAGCTCTCCTACCTCAGAACAAGGGCTCACTCTGTGTTATAAGACCAGCTGTTCCCACAACTGCTCAAGCCAAGAAGCAGTTGGCAGGATGAAGATAATTCGTCTGGTACAGGGCCCCATTCCAGACTCATATTGGCCAACGCAGAGAAGGAGCCCAAGGCTGTCCAGGCTTCCTTAGAAAAGCAGCTGGGAAGGCTCCTCTGTGTCTCACTGAGGCTGGGTGCTGGGCTCTTCATTGGAGTCATCTGGAAACTTGCTGGGGTGATTTCTTTTTGCTGGATGAGTTTGGGGCTCATTTTTTGGACCTGACTATAATGGCTGTCATTCCTGTTTAACACACGTCTGATTCAGTTCGATTCAATGAATTCAGCCCTGTTATAAGAATGCTGTGAGGTTTTGTGTTATTCTAAATCCTGAGGCCTTATAATTGCATCTGAGGAACCGGAAGTATGCTAGTGGTGAATCTCAGTGTACAATTGTTCTGAAGGTATATGTTCTCTGTTGGAAGTAAAATGGGGCTGTTCCCTGAGGCAGCAGTTTGGGGATGTGCTGAGGCATGGGTAAGGGTAAAATGCACCTATTGAATTGAGTTTTCCTGAGTGAGATCCAAGGGAAAGGCAAAGGGTGCTGAAGAAATCTCTTTCCACTGCATCCTCCTCTTCTATTGCTACTCTTTTTCCACAGCTTCCCCGTAACTCCATCATAGCAAAAGTAGGAATTAAATATTAGCACAGAAGAATGACGGCTTTTGTTTTGTCTGTTATTTCACATTACCATCTCCCCAAATAGGAAAGTTACATTTTCTAAAGATTTCTATTAAACGCATACATTTTATAGAGAATTAATCTCTGAAGAGCATGTGATCTCCTCACTGTGCTAGGTAAATGAGAGGTTTATTACAGTGTATGGAATCTGATAAAGTAATAAATGCTTTATATTTTCCCATAACTTCTTAGCATGTATCATTGTTTATTATTATTTTAATCATGTAACCTTTAAGTTTAAAATCACGAAAAATGAGAATGTAATTCATGACATTGCTGGGAGCTCAAAGAGATGTCATAGTTTATCATAAACACTGAGTTTGTAAACAATCTGTTTGAAATGATAATTGTGAAACAACGTTACAATCTGAATGAAATAATAGCTTAAATTTTATTTTGGTTGATTATAATTCCTGCCTTTTTTTGATGTCTTCCATTTTCTTTCTCACTGGGGTAGTGGTTATGAAAATAAAAAAGATAATGTATCTAAAAGCACACTTTGAAAAGTGGCACGCAAGAAGACATTTATTAGTACAACCCTGTAGGGCTGCTATAAGAAACTAATGAGTGAGCGTGTGTGTGTGTGTGTGTGTGTGTGTGTGTGTGTATGTGTGTGTGTGTGTGTGTGTGTGTGTGTGAGAGAGAGAGAGAGAGAGACGGAGAGAGAGAGAGAGAGATGGAGATGGAGAGAGTACCAGCAGTACCTGGTACCTAGTAACACTATGTACTAAGTGTTTGTTAAAGTATTAATTAGGTAGTTACCAAATAATAGTTAACATTTATTGAACGGTAACTATATATACCATGTTATCTCATCTAATCCCCACCAACAACACTATGAAGTAAATGTTAGCCCCATTTTACAGATGAAGTAACTGAGGCTTAATAACAACTTAGAAAATAGGGGAGCCAGGGTTCCGTGTTCCATCCAGGATTTCTTGAGTCTAGAACCTGAGTGATCTAAAACACTATACTGCCTTTTAGTGATGCCTTCAGAAGCCAAACTTACATTATTAATGTACTTCTTGAGACAAATTTTATTCTTACCAGTGGATACTTGCAAGTTAATCCTTTAGCTCTTTAAAATCACCTTGTAAAATCAGTCAGTGTTCCTGAACTATTTTGCTACTGTTCCACCAACAACTGTCACCTTTATTGTAATAAAAATAGTTCAGCAATACCAAGGGTAGGAAATTGTGTATCAGGGTGGTCAAGTTCCTGGTTGCAGCAAGTACAATACATGCCTCAAGTATATTGTAAAACCAGTAAACTTTTTGAACTGCTTCATATTTGTCATATCTGTGCCTGACTTTGCCTCACGTGCTATTTAAGATTTCCCACTGCCCTTCAACTTAATTCCTTCCAGGGCTTTTTTTTTTTTTTTTAAGTTACTTATTTTATTTTATTATTTATTTTTGGCCGCGTTGGGTCTTCGTTGTGGTGCGCGGACTTCTCACTGCGGTGGCTTCTCTTGTTGCGGAGCACAGGATCTAGGCGCGTGGGCTTCGGTAGTTGTAGCTCGTGGGCTCTAGAGCCCAGGCTCAGTAGTTGTGGCGCACGGGCTTCGTTGCTCCACGGCATGTGGGATCCTCCCGGACCAGGGCTTGAACCCGTGTCCCCTGCATTGGCAGGCGGATTCTTAACCACTGCGCCACCAGGGAAGCCCCCTTCCAGGGCTTTAACTAAACTTTTTGTAATTAAGAATTGAAAACCAAGAAATAGCAAAGTCAAATAACACCAAGTTTGTTATGAGGGAATTGGTTAAATAACCATAGTAGTTCCATAAAATAGAATATTAAACTACTATTTAAAGGAGTAAAATAGACTTATATGTCCTGGTATTGAAAAATTAAAAACAAACTGAATATTGGGTAGAAGTGAAGATGGGGGTAGATTGCGTAATATGTGCATATATTACACAGACTGTTTGGGAGGGTAAACAAGAAAACTGTTGACAGTGGCTACTTCTGGAGGGTGACACAGGGTCTGGGGATGGAGTGGGAGTGGAAAGTTTATACTCTTTAAAGTATCTTTTTACCATGTGCTTTAGGGGAAGAAACTAGTTGAGAAAACTGTTTTTTTTAGAGAACTTCAAACCACTGTGATAAGATTTTTCCTCTTTCTCTTTCCTGCAGAAAACTTGAGAAAAAAATATTCGGTGTAGCTATTTAGACCACAAGAGCTAGAATGAGCGATCAGTACAGTGCCACCTGCTCCAAACTGCATTTTCACCACACCTCCCTGCAGACTGCCTCAGCATCAGCTACACCAGCCTCCCTCTCTTCTGTAGGGGCCGCCGGCACCGTGCCCATCACCTCGGCCTTTCTGTCACCCCCCTCCCATGCCGTCCCTGTGCTTCTGAATCCTGACGGTCCCGTAAGACCCAGGTCCGATGCCATCTCCAAAAGTGTTTCTCTGATCCTCCCAGGTGCAAGGAAAGATCTCCCTTCCTTCTCTTTTTGGCGTAGCCTTTATCTTTCTAATAGCAAGTATTACTTCCATTATTTAGGCGTATATATTTTGTTCCCTATCGAACACTGAGCCCTAGAAGGGCAGGATTAATGTCTTCCTTGTCTCTCTCCCCACGACAGGATCTAGAACAGTGCTTGCCTATAACTGATTCTCAATAAAGTTTCCCTGAAATGAAAGAATATGTAAAAATTAGCATAGTCTTACATAGTCTTACAAGGCTTTAGGGCAAACAATGGCTCTCATAATTTTGCAAACTTATCAGAGGGAAAACATCAACTCTGAGGTTTAGTTCACCCTCAGATTTAAAGTAGGCTCTGGAGATGAAATGAAAATTATAGAAGTTTAGGAAGGGACTCACCACCCATTGGTTACTTTCCTGGGAATGCCTCCTTCATTTGAAAATTCAAAATAGATAAGAGACTGTTAAGGAATACTGTACGAGTTTAGCACTGCATTGCTAAAAGGGCGTTTGTTGCTAAATTGCTGTTTGCAAAAAGGACAGTAATTGTCATTGTCAGTTTACAGCAATTACCTTCACTTTGTGGTGGATTGTTTGTTCCAATTGTAGGTGAATTCTTCTCTCTTTCTCGGTTTTTACCTTTGTGGACCATTATCACTTATCATTATCCTACCACCAAAAAGATGCAACATTGTATTGTCTATAATCACAGTGTTTACAAACAAATCAGTAAATAGCCATGCTGGTAAAGATAATTCTATAAAATGAGGACTCTATAAACAAAGATCAGACTACCGGGTGCCTTCTCTCTTTAAATTCGGTGTTTTACAATTCAGCCTGCATAAGGGGTAGGCAGAAATGGAATTAGAACAACAGACCCATCAACACATTGCCCTAAGTCCTGTTCAGATATTATAGTTATTCGATCGTTACTATCGTGTCACAAAAATAGGCTTCTTGTTCTTTCAAGAGGTTTGCAGTCTCAGATAACTGCCTCAGCATAGCTCTCTGGAGTTTCTAAATCATTTTCAGCAAATTCTACCAAATGAGAGTGAGATTGCAGTGTACCTTTGCAAATACTCTGCATGTTCTTGAACTGTCATTGCTCTGTTACTTTCCATATATTCCCAAAAGTTTGAATCACACCCACCAAGGTGATAATTTTGCTTTTAGCTGTAACAAAGATGGTTTGTGTGATATCTATCAAGTCATTCCTGGTAAATGTTAAGTTGTCTTCTCTGTGGGCTCCTAAGCAGGCAATTCTTTGCCTCCTAAGGAAAGACCAAATTGGATTTTGTGATATCAAAACAGGGCGATGAAGAGGAAGTCAATAGGAAACGCTGCTCTTCTGATGATCCGAGGAGGTCCCTGGGTAGAGGCACACTCATCTTACGTCTTACTTCAGTCACTTACTTGTTTTCAAAATTCTTTGAGTTATAGTCTCCGTTCCTTAGAAATGATTTGAAGAGAAAATTGTTGTCCTTCAGCTGGCAGCAAAAATCATTGGCATCAGAGTCTCTTGTTTGGGAATAATAATACTGGAAGGGGAGCAATGGTACATTCAGGCTTGCCAGCATTAGAAATACATGTAGAAAGGACAGCGGCAGTGCCATTGAACTCTTTTGAAATTCACTGGATGAAGAACTTTTCAGAAATGGGCAAATAGGAAAGGGGGAAGGGGTGTTGTGCTAAAAATGAGTGCCTATTTTGTAAACAGAGTTGGCAAGTGTAGGCGATGGGTCCCACCCACTGTTTTTAAAAGTTGAGCAGTTAGGCTTAGTTGATGAGTCATCTGATATGTGTCTGATAAGGGGGTTCCAAGAAATCGATTCTCTTGGCCCCAGAGACGTAGGAGTGTGGTGTGTGTGTGTGTGTGTGTGTGTGTGTACGAATGTGCAAGAGCGTGTACACTGAGCTCACTCAGTCCTGCCTGTGCTGTGTTGCATCGGGTGCCCCGGTGCTACCCAGGGACAGCAGCGTGGCCCCCATTTTGGAGCCCCGTGTTTTTCTTAGTCTGCAAGAGGCAACTTAACTAAACTAAGGTTTTAACAGTACTGTTCACGGCCGTGATGTGTAGAATGCCTTTAACATTTACTCTTCTGGGTTACAGTAGGACAGATGTGTATCTGCACAGTAGATCCAAATAGTCCAGAAATTTGGATTTTCAAGAGTAGCTTGAACTTTTCTTACTCATAGAGTGGTAGTTGGTTTAGTAGATTAGAAAACTACCCTGATGTGGGCCAATTAGTTTTGCTTTGTTCTATGGCCACACGCTTCACCTTTCATCAGACACATGGTATTAATGATCTACATCTGTATCAGGGTTGGCAGACTGTAGCCCCAAAACCAAAGCCACCTGCAGCCTCTGTTTGTATGGCTTTTACTTTTTTAAAGGGTTAAAAAAAGAAGGTAGTTATAAAGTATACATTGTTTTATGGAATCTTTGTAACAACCCTATTTATCATCCCCGTTTTACAGATAAAGAAGCTAAGATTCACAGAGGCTGAGTAACTTGCCCAGGATGACACCAGTTGGGGGTAGGATGGGGGAAGGGAGGGCAACGAAGGTGTATTCCTCTTAACTCTCCCATCTCTCCTTAAATGTGCATTGTTACCATGGAAACAGAGTTGGAAAGTGTGGATGGAGCCCGTAATCCATCATTCCTACTGGAATGGAAGTCCAGAATGCCCACCAAGTACAGCATGTTCCTTTACCTAATGATTACATGGAATTCTTGTCACTCAGGAGTCACATCTTTAGAGTGTGATAAAGGGGGCATCATTTTGAAAGGTAAGGATGTAGGTTTGAGGAGAAGGGAAACCAGTGATCCTTGTGGAATGGAAGAAGAGGAAGGAAGCCATGTCTAGAGTTATAAATGGAGTGCCCACAAAACCCACAGCCTTCTACCAAGGACTGTAGGCAAAAACAGGAAGTGGTGGTGGCATCTGGCTTTCTTTCTTGCTGGTACAACTTCCTCATTTAAACTCAGCCCTCCTCCCAACTTTCTTCTCAAAGCATCAACTAAACTGATAAATTCTATTTCTCTCCGCAAATCTCTGTTAAACACTTCTTTCTCTTTAGGATTATATTAGATATTGTTTGGTTTGGTCACCAGCGATGCATATTCCTTTCCTCAGACAAAACAAAATATCTAATCAATAGTGAGGCTAGTTTAAGAGAAACTTTGCAGCACAGAAGTTCAATTTGCCTACACGGAAAGAAATGGAATTGTACAAATAATTGATCCTCACCTGTTCCCTGCGCAGCCTTTAAAAACCATCCCTTTCATTCTCTAGTTCAATTTGTAAATATTACAAATAATCACATGCTACTAGATCCTAGTGTGCTGGTCCTCTGACCCTCAGAATGTTGAAATTTAATTAGGGTGTAGTGACTAAGAAGTCCACTTTGGGTCTGAATAATTAGATGTTTCTGCTCCTTTCTGTAAGCATTTCTTGAGCTCCTTAAATGAAATAGGGACTATATTAATGAGCTTGGGGCTTAAACAAATGCACACACCCCAAAAAGTGTTTGGAATAATAATACTTTTCACTTGAAAGGTTCCTTTATTTTTCATTTTAATAGTGTTATTGTAAAAGTAAGATAATCATTAAAGACCGTTCTGAAAATGCATAAAATAAAGTATAAAGAAATCACCCAAAGTCTTACTGTTAAAACAAGCTCTGTTAACATTTTTTTTTTTTTTTTTTTTTTCTGTTAACATTTTGATATATTTTACTCTAAGTTTTTTGTCTTCTGCTTGGGTCTTGCTTTTTACACCGGCATTCTTCCGTGGACATTTGACTTTGGCAGACAATAGATCATGGTGGGTAAGGACTCGAGTCAGACTACCACGGTTTGAGGGCTCTGATGCTCACTTTGTGACCTTGGACAAAATACTCAACCTCTCTGAACTTCAGTTTCCTTATCTGTAAGGTAGGTAGTAATAGTACTGCTCATAAGTAAAATATTGTAAAAAGTGCTTAGTGTGGGCCCAACATAGTGAATACGCTTAAATTTATTATTAGTGGTGATCAATGAAGTGTTTTATTAATTATACCGAATTCTCATTGAAGTAAATGAAAGCTCTAGGAGTACATTTGTATGTAAAATATAATTTTGGATTTGTCAAAATATTTATAGTTTCCCCATGAATTAGAGTCTCAGAACAGCTTGTCCCCCTCTCCTAATTTTCAGGCGTGTCTTCTTCCATCTAAGCTCTTGTTAAATAAACTTTCTCTGCGTGCCCTTTCCTCTCCATGTAAGCCTCTCCCACTGGCACCCCACAGGAACAAGGCTGCACCACCTCCCTGCACGTACCCTCCAAACACCCTGCTTCTGACTGCAGCCTCCTCTACTTCCCTCCAAGGGCTCCCCCTTGGATACTCCCACTGTGCCTGGCCTTAAATGTCATTGAGGACCTCTGTGCTTCCTTCCCTGTCCAGCTTAGATGCCACGGTCCTTCACTTAAACCCCTTCAGGTCTTCCCCACACCTGAAATTCCCTTCCTCTACTGGTGCTCTGTCACACTAGCCCGGAAAAGCCCTGAATCTGAGCTCTCTCATCATACAGATGGGTGACACTTTAACTTCATCCTCAGTGAGCTCTCCAGCCCTTCCTTCATCCCCCACTGGCACTCTCTTCAGCAGTGTTTTTAAATCTTTATTCACTTCACAGAGATATTTCTCATAGGAAGAATAGGGGTGGAATGGAAGAGCAGGAGAGTGAGTGGAAATAAGAGGTGAATGAGAAAGTGGGGAGGAAAGTGCAGGAGGGCAGAGACAGCCTGGAAATGTGGAAGAAAGGGAGGAGGTAGAAGAGAGCTTGGGAGAGACCCGCACCCCAGGGAAGGACTGGAGAAAGATGATTGGCCAGAAAACAGAATGTTTCCTACCATTTGTCCAATTCCCTTGTCCTGGGGTTTTACATTTTCTTGCAGATGATGAGCATCTATGTCTGTGAGTTTAGGAGTGAGGGGCTGTGGTTTGGTGGGAGATGATGTTAGATAAAAGCAGGACGAGCAACAAAGACCACTTTTCCTCCAGCAAGGTAGTTTTTATGTGGGCTCTTCTAATCATGAGGATGGTAAAAATTTTATATTTTTTAATCAAATAATTCATTTATTCGTCAAATATTTATTGGTACATTTTATGTGCCAGACACTCTCCCAGGCACTGAGGATATCAAAGAATATAGAAACAAAGGTACTTGCATGATTAAATAACATTAGAACGTTAGGATACTTTTCAATTCAAGGATTTTGTGGGCACCAAGTGGCGGAGCATGGGTGCTCTGGCCCTGCCTCGGGTGCCAGCACGCATCTGCAGAGCCCTACGGCTCAGAGACACCCGTGAGAACAGGCTGAGCGCGGTGGGAGCCGCGGCCACGTGAAGCCTCAGCGTAGAGATGCTGCTGAGACCAGCCTTTCCTAAATGACTTGGTCTGTCTTGGTCTCAGAGAAAAACACCAGCTTGTCAGTCGGTTCTTGGGCAGGGGATCTCCAGAACTCAAAGGAAGCCTGTGTAATTTTTTGGTGAGAAAAAGAAGAGGATCTACAGTTCCTCTTACTACAATTCACGTGGTAATTGCTTACTTAGATGGAGTGCCTCCCATGTGATGAGAAAGTTGCTCATCCCTCCCTTCTAGCTCTTTCTTCTTTGATCTTTTTTTTTTTTTAATTAATTAATTTATTTATTTATTTATTTATGGCTGAGTTGGGTCTTTGTTGCTGTGCATGGGCTTTCCTCTAGTTGCGGTGAGCGCGGGCTACTCTTCGTTGCGGTGCACAGGCTTCTCATTGCGGTGGCTTCTCTTGATTTGGAACACCGGCTCTTGGCACGCGGGCTTCAGTAGTTGTGGCACGTGGGCTCAGTAGTTGTGGCTCACAGGCTCTAGAGCGCAGGCTCAGTAGTTGTTGCGCACGGGCTTCGTTGCTCCGCGGCATGTGGGATCTTCCCGGTCCAGGGCTCGAACCCATGCCGCCTGCATTGGCAGGCAGATTCTTAACCACTGTGCTACCAGGGAAGCCCTCTTCTTTGATCTTGACCCTCTCCCAGTTTCTGCCTTCTCAGATGAACAGCCCCTACTACTAGCTTGGAATGTTATAATGAATTCTTCCCCTTGGACCTTCTCCCAGGAGGATGCAGTGGCCCTGTGTTCCTAGAGGAGCACCACTCACCAGCGTAGACCTGACTCACCCCTGCTGTGGGCTCCAGGGCCACTGGAGCTCTGCTGAGATGCCTGTGCCCACCCTTGGTTACCGATGTTCCATTTTCTTCTCAAAGCAGAACTAAAAAGAGACAAGAAATTACCAGAAGCCTAGCTTTTTCCTAAGAACCTGCAGAAAGAGCTGTGCCCTAAGGTTGGGAGTGCAGGTGGAGGACAGATCAGCTAAAAGTAGGCCCCAGATCCACTTTGCTAGGCCCAGCTCAGCTCCTTGTTTGGGCTGAACTGACCACAAAAAGATTATAGCTGTGCTCTTAGGATTTGGGATGGAGGGTTTGGCCTAGGGAGTCACAGGGTTTCAGCCTATCTCAACCAGGTGTCAGGGTCTCCCAAACAATCTCAGGCCTTGCCCTTGTGCCTCCACTCACGGCATCCTGTCAACCAAGACCATTTATTTGGAAAACCCAGCCCCTCCCAGTTAGACGTTGACCCCATTGCTCCTTGCTGAGCTGTATTGTTGATTTGTAGTTCAGAGGTACAAAATTAGTTGGTAATTAAACTGTTACTTGATGTCACCAGCCTGAAATGCAATCAGCTGGTAAGAAATAAAACGAGCATCTCTGGACATTATTAAAAAAAATCTTTTATACTTTCAACCAGGTTTAGAAGAGGAAGGATTATATAGTGTGGTGAGCCTTGGGTCCCTTTTGGAAGGAAAGACATGGCGGTGTGGGGAAGAGTGTGGAGTTGAAAATACTTTAAAAATATATATCCTGGTGAGGTAAGTAATGCTCTGCTACCCTTAGGAAGTCGACCAAAGGAAGCAGACAGGACTCGCTCTCACACTGAGAGCCGGTCAGGGACTCACAGGAATGGTAATGGTTCAGCTGTAAATGCTTCCCTTCAGTGCAGTCTCACCTGGACAGCAGTGGGATCCATGTCGCAGGTATTCACGCTGAATACCTGCAGGCGGTGTGGCGGGCAATGTGGTGGCGCTGGTTCAGAGGTTGTGAGAAACAGAAACACTGAGATGGATATGCCAGGGGACCAGAGCTGGCAGCTTCACATCCCGCCTACTCCAGGTGCAGTCTATGGACCAGCAGCATCAACACTACCTGCGAGCTTGGGAGGAATACAGAACCTCAGGTCCCATCCCAGACCTGCGGCATGAGAATCTTCATTTTAACAAGATCTTAAGGAGATACGTATATACACATTGAAATTTGAGAACAGCTGCTTTAAACTCTGGCAAAGGAGAGGACAGGAAGAGTCATGCTGGGAGGGTTGGTAAGGGTTCTCTCTTTTTTGAGAGGAGTGGGTCCTGGAAGAGCTGAAAGCCCTCACCTCCGTGGCAGCCTTGAACACCCCCATCTGAGCTATTTCTGGCTCCGCAGCGGTGACGGCTGCTTCATCTTCACCTCTTTCAAGGACTCTGATGCTCGGTTGAAGGATGTCGTATGATTTCTCATTATATAGCTGGGCTGTTAAAAGATAGTCTCATCTCCCTTAAAGTGCTGTGAGGTTGGGTTTTTTCCTTTTTTCTTTTTTGAGATATAATTTATAAAATTCCCCAATTTAAAGGATAGGATTTGATGAGTTTACCCACATAGAGTTGTGGAATCACCACCACAGCCATGGCATAGAACATTTCAATCGCCTTAAGTGTGTTGGTTCCATTTATTGTCACAGCTTTCCATTTCATTAGCATAAAATACTTTAAAAAATGAAATTTTTTATAACATTATCCATATAATCTTTGGGTAAATTATAGAAGAACAAGAATCATAGTCCTATCAATATGATTCAAAACAATGACAAGTAAATGTTTTTAAGATAGATGTTTAGATGTTCATTGTTTTAATGTGTGAGTCAAAATTTTCTTGCAGCAAATAGAGTAAAAATATCTAGGAATATTTAAGAAATCATGGAGGGACTTCCCTTGTGGCACAGTGGTTAACAATCTGCCTGCTAATGCAGGGGACACGGGTTCGAGCCCTGGTCCGGGAAGATCCCACATGCCGCGGAGCAACTAAGCCCGTGGGCCACAACTACTGAGCCTGCACTCTAGAGCCCGTGAGCCACAACTACTGAAGCCCGTGCGCCTAGAGCACATGCTCCACAACAGGAGAAGCCACTGCAGTGAGAAGCCCGCACACCGCAACGAAGAGTAGCCTCCACTCACTGCAACTAGAGAAAGCCCGCGCACAGCAATGAAGACCCAAACGCAGCCAAAAATAAATAAATAATTTTTTTAAAAAAAGCATATGAATTAAAAAAAAATCATGAAGTATTGCCAGAGGACTGGAAATGGGCAAATTCCATCCCAGCTTTCAAAAGTAGTAAAAAGTATATCCCAAGCATTATTCTAGAGCAGATTATTAAATAGCTTATTTACATGCAATTACTGCAGAAAATACTGCTCCCTGGGGGCAAATAAGGTTTTCCTAGATAGTCGTGCTAACCTAACTTCATCTTCTGAGATAAGAATGAACTGGTATAATAAGAACCTGCTGTATAAATAAATAAATTAAATAACATTTAAAAATTCAATAAAAATAAATTCTTCTTCAGAAAAAAAAAGAAAGAGTGAACTGGTAGGTCACCAAACTGGCTTAAGCAGAGGGTACCTTGATTTTAGCAAGATATTTGGCAGTCTCATGTGGTTTACAAATGAGATTCTAATCTTTGCAAATTACTTATACTTAGCTAAGAGTCTGCTATGTGCTGTGTTTGGTATTGGAAGGAAACAGGTAAGTAGGACAGGCCATGACTGTGAATTAAACCATCGTGGCCTGTCCTACAGTCTAGTGGTGAAGAAACATAATAAAGCAATAGAACAAAAAGATACCTCTGGCTGCTGGATGGAGGATGGATCAGAGGGGTCAAGAAAAGGGAAACAGGTTATCACAGTTGCCCAGAAATTAAAGATCACAGTGGCTTGGATTAGAGTAGTGGCTGTGGAGATGGAAAAAAAAGAAGCGTGTGGATTTGGGATATATTTTGGAGGCAGAACTGATAGGACACTTGCCAGTGAATTAGAGATGAGCGATGAGTGAGTAGATGAGAAGTCAGGGATGACCTCTGCATGTCTGGCTGGAGCAGTTGGGCAGACAGTGGGCCATTTTCCAGATGGTCTTGTTCCGTTCAAAAAGAACCAGTGACTTGGATGAAGGCAGACTCAAGATAGGAAGCTGGATGAGGTAGTTGATACATAAGGAAAAAGGATCAACAATTTTAAAAATATCACAAGACTGGAAAGATAAAAGGTAATGAAAATAAGTGCAGAGCCTTATACTTGGCTTTAAAAAAAAAAGAAGTGCACAGGATGGAACCAGGAAGACTGGCCTAACAGCAGTTCCCCCAGAAGCTCAACAAGAATGAAAAAGTGTGACTTGCTTCCATAAAAATGAAAACCAAAATAGTTTGCCTTAAAAGAAGCAGGATGACTACTGGGCATATACCCAGAGAAAACCGTAATTCAGAAAGACACATGCACCCCAATGTTCATTGCAGCACTATTTACAGTAGCCAGGTCACGGAAGCAACCTAAATGCCCATCAACAGACAAATGGATAAAGAAGATATGATACATATATACAATGGAATATTACTCAGCCATAAAAAGGGACAAAACTGGGTCATTTGTAGAGACGTGGATGGACATAGAGGCTGTCATACAGAGTGAAATAAGTCAGAAAGAGAAAAATAAATATCGTATATTAACGCATATATGTGGAACCTAGAAAAATGGTACAGATGAACCAGTTTGCAGGGCAGAAATAGAGACGCAGATGTAGAGAACCAACATATGGACACCAAGTGGGGAAAGCAGGGGTAGGGGGGTGGGGTGGAAGGAATTGGGAGATTGGGATTGACATATATACACTCATATGTATAAAATAGAAAACGAATAACTAATAGATAACTAACCTGCTGTATAAAAAAATTAAAGCCATAAAAAGGACATACAGATGGCCAAGAGGCATGTGAAAAGATGCTCAACATTACTAATAAAAAGAAAAAAATTTTTAAAAAAGCAGGATGTCCAACTCAAATTAAGAATCTTACTGTGCTTTGCACAGTCTGGATCAAAGCTAATGTGAGAGCATCGTGCTTTTCTTGGCACACAGCCGTTAAAAAGGATGGATGAGAAACTGGACCACGACTGAGCTGTAAACAGCTGAACACTCCATCACAGGATGAACAGCTGAGAGTACTGGAGAAGTTAAAGTCAAAGAGCTCCATCTTAGGGCTTCCCTGGTGGCGCAGTGGTTGAGAGTCCGCCTACCGATGCAGGGGACACAGGTTCGTGCCCCGGTCCGGGAAGGTCCCACATGCCGCCGAGCGGCTGGGCCCGTGAGCCATGGCCGCTGAGTCTGCGTGTCCGGAGCCTGTGCTCCTCAACGGGAGAGGCCACAACAGGGAGAGGCCCGCGTACCGCAAAAAAAATAAAAAATAAAAAAAAAGAGCACCATCTTAAAATGAGCCTGGCCAGATGGACCTCTAGGTGGAAGAGGGGTTAGATTTCAAGTAGATTCAAGTAGGTCCAGAGGGTAAAATAAGGACCCGAGATAAACATAGCAGCAGAAGTTTCAGCTCAGCCTCAGTTCCAGTGCACAGCACTTTCCAAAAGCAGGGTGGGTTGCATATGTGTCCCCTGACAGCAGACTTTGCAGACCTGGCTGCCTATGTGTTGGCACAGAGCATAGAGGTTTCCCATCCTGCCTGAAAAGCTGGGCAGGGTAGTCTCTGAAGGTCTCTCCCCAGTCCAGGAGTCTAGAATTCTGTTTCCTAACCAGCCTCTTTCTTCTCAGGGGACACAAAATCTGGAATGTCCCTGCACCACTCTTTTCAAAGTATCACTGACACGTGAGGGTTCTCAAAATCCCTGAACACATTCTTCGCAAGACTAACTCTCCCGCCACTGCTTCCCCAGGGCCCGTGTTCAGTCGTATGT
This sequence comes from Physeter macrocephalus, assembly GCF_002837175.3. Classification (NCBI taxonomy): domain Eukaryota; kingdom Metazoa; phylum Chordata; class Mammalia; order Artiodactyla; family Physeteridae; genus Physeter; species Physeter macrocephalus. The sequence continues at coordinate 92,052,548 of NC_041219.1, forward strand.
TCTAGGTCCCCTTCTCTTCAAGGCTGAACATCAGTCTGAACTATTAATACCTTGACAACTCAGTTGCCTGTTGTTGAGGTTTGGTTCCCATTGAAACATGCCTTTTTCAGTGAGCAGCTTTTGCCCCAACCATATGAAAACTTGTGGTCAATGGTTAGCTGTGTGAAAGCTTACATGATACCCAGATGAAATGAAGAAAATGAATGACTTCTGTTCCTCTTAGCACAGGAGCACCAGCTTATGTTTCTCCCCCAGGAAACCAAACTATATGTACAAATATTTACTGGGGTAAATAGGGGCACAGTCATGCTCAAATAGAAGAAATGTTCAAATAAGTCCTTAGTCTCACGAGTCATTCTCCCTGCTCTTTCTTTTAGAGGTCACCTCCGACTGGATCCTCTTAAACTATTCTAGGATCTGTGATAACCAATTCGATATTTTATTGCTTCTTTCTAAGAATCTAAATAGGGAGATATACTTTTCTAAATTTTAATTCCATTAATGCTAGATTCTGTTATAGGCTAAAGCAGTCATAGAATTTTACATACAGAAGTTGCCTTTTAGTGACCTGATAGAAAAAGGTTTTTTGCTTTATATTCGTTTTCAGTCTTGGAAGGGAAGGTCTATGTGTTGGGAGGGATGGAGAAAAGGGTCTTCAGGGATCGGCTGTCGGACTTACTATGGGTCGTTTGGCCGGGGGTGCGGTGTGATGTCTCTCAGACATGAGGGCAAGGGGCTTGTCATCACTGTGGAAGGATCTCATTCTGCTGTTGTTAAGTTTGGGGAAGAAGATAGATGAGCTCCCTGCTAAAATCTTCCCTGATCAACACTTTTCTCCCACTTGGAAAAGAAAAAGAGGTGATACGCGTTTATGAAGAAATCCTTTCTCTTTTGCCAAGGGCCACAGGCCAGCTGAGCATCATCTACAGAGAAGTCCACCCAAAAGCATAGCTCAGAGCCGCTATGTGCAAGAACGTGTGGTCCCAGGGCTACTAGCTGGGGGAACAGATGTTTCCGTAGAATGTTTCTTTTGCTACTGAGGACCCAGTTCTCCCTGGCTGAGGGCCTTTGGTTACCCATTAGGTAGATGTTAGTAATTATCCCTCCTACAACGTACATATTTCGAAAGGTCATACTCTTTACTCATTAGCCTGGGGCCCAGTGGTAATATGTCCTCTCCTCCCCAGGTCAGTCCCAGGAGAGTCAGTTCAACAGGACAGGGTCACTTCAGAAGAGCCCATGGCTAATCCTCAAATTGCAACCATTCTATCCCCAGTTGGTTGCCCAGGATCTTCTGTGCCACAGAAATCCCCTGTGGCCTGTCACAGGCACATGTGGAAGTTGCCACTTAGGGTTCAGTATCAGCATGAGTGACCTCTGAGTGAAACTCAAGGCTTGCTTCCTTAACATAAATATTATCTTATAAGATGAAGGAAAAATCGTACCACAGATGTGTCCTGTCTCTTACTCTCTGGCAGAGCATAGCAAATCATGTTCCGTTACAGATCTCAAAACTGCTGGATTGCTTAATAAATGCTTGCTCTCAGTTTTTCATGTCCCTTAACCAGAATAGGTAATAAGGGACTTACCCTCTTATTCACCCTCTTACTCAGGGATCTGAGTCAATATGTGTCCGAATGTACTTCCTTACATTCATATCTTAACCTAAATTCCCCTTTATTAGCCGGTCGGTTGGACCTTCCCCTGAAGTGTTAGATTTTCCATTGTTTCTCCCAGTGTTTGTTTTACCTCTGCCGAGCCCTGTCACTCTTTTATGGTTTCTGGCCAGTCTCTGGCAGTCTGTCTGCTCTGCCCTTGGCTGTCTGTACTCCCCCGTTTATTTCCCCGTGGTTGAAACAGAGGAGAAACAAAATGCCGCGAGACAGAGAAAGCTAAGAAGCAGTGTTTCTGCCTGGGGCAAGGGAAGGTACTTGAGGAGGTGACATCTGAGCAGTGGTTCAGCAGGTGTGCGGAGTGGGGGAAGGGCTGGGAAGAGGCCCACGCAGAGAGAATTGCACAAGGCGCCAAGCACCGCTCAGCAGTACTTGCTAGAAAAATAATTGCCTTAATTACTCAAACATGGAATCAATTGCAGTAATGCATTGTTCCTGGGACATATTTCCCTACATCAGGAAGTGAGCGGTCTCATCTAGGGGACTGGAATTTAGTTCTTTAAATAAATAAGCTTTATTTGCAATTCTTAGGTCTTTTTTAACCAAATGATTCTGAAATAATCTATGTCATCTCCCACATCATTCTAACTGTGCTTTTTCTTGAGGAAGGTTTGATAATGAGCCAGATGTACTAAAACAAAAACATGAGTTCGTTGTTCAACAAAGTCTTTTCATTCCGCTTGATTGTCAAACTTTTCCCATCCGTTAAGAGAGGGAAACTCATTATTATTTTAAGAGGAACCGGGTGCAAAAAAAAGTGAACTATCTCAGTGGTCTAATGTATAGATTCAAAGATAGCCATAGAGTAATTAGGTGGAAAGAACCTAGACACCGTTTGGCCTTCTGTTATAGGCGAGGGATGGTAGACATCAAGCAAGGTGCCCACAGTCACGTGGTCCTGGACCTGAGGGTCACTGCAAGCCTTTCCCTCAACATCCCCACTCACCCCACTCCCACCCTCACCCCCGCTTTCTCACAGCTCCTCATGGGGGTGTCACAGCAAGTGCACCACAGGCCACAAAAGCTTTCTTTCACAATGTTGTTTTAAAGTCACCTCAACTGAAATGATCCCAGAAAGCTATTTCTGTTTTTGCTTAGGATTACAAAGCATTTGAATTCTTGGAGTTACATTCTAATGAGCAGTTCTTTACTTGGTAGAACGTTTTTATTTAGGATGTTAAGGAAGGTGTGACTAATAGGTTCCAGTATGTGGATCCTGTCAATGAATAGTGTTAACCGTATAACATATAAATCAGCCTTGGCCTTTCTGTTGGTTTAGACAAAAAGTTTTTTCGTGTTTGTCCGTAACATGTTATGCAAAACCTGAACGAACTTTTTGGCCAACCCAATGCAATGTAAGGTCAGAGTCTGTGTTCTTTGTAGTTATCACAAGACTTATTTTCTTTGCTTTAGGGTACTTTTGACTTCAGTAACACTGCTGTCTATATATTCAATCAACCTTCTGTTGATCTGTTCAAAGGAAACAGGTAAGCTGATAGCACGTCTAGTTTTGTAAAGCCAGGGTAATTGATTCTCATGCTGATATTGTGAACAAATGATACTCTCCCTGTTCAGCAACTTGATTATTAAAGAAAAACAATACTTTGACCTGTCGTCACTGGAAGACCTATAGAGGAATTTACCTAGAGAAGTAAATAGAGCAACATATAAGTTAACTTGTTATGAACAATGAGCAAATAACATTGCCTTTTTTTTTTTTTTTTTTTTTTTTTTTTTTAAATTTATTTTTTTTGCGGTACGCGGGCCTCTCGCTGTTGTGGCCTCTCCCATTGCGGAACACAGGCTCCGGACGCACAGGCTCAGCGGCCATGGCTCACGGGCCCAGCCGCTCCGCGGCACGTGGGATCTTCCCAGACCGGGGCACGAACCCGTGTCCCCTGCATCGGCAGGAGGACTCTCAACCACCGTGCCACCAGGGAAGCCCAACATTGCCATTTAAAGAGAACCCTCAATTATACCTGCTTTTCTAGTTTAAGATGACTTCATTTTAAAGGCCTCGGCTTTTTCCTTAGGTCTTTATAAAATCAGACCAAGGATCCCATGTTTTTATATTATAGCCTCCAAGGTTTCAAAAGTAAACAGAGCTTTCATTCCCTTTAGTGCATATTCCAAGGAGAAAATGTGATTCCCAATGCAATGTGGGAGTGAGTGTGCTGTGAAAAGACTTCAGGTTCTCTGGGCAGTGTAATACCTGAAGTGTTTATTTTCTGTTCCTGGGACACTGGATTATGTTTGTAATACTTTGACTTTTACTTTAGCTAAAACCACATTGGCCGACTATTACTGTATGTAGATGACTCCATTTAACTGGAACATTTTCGAATAAACTGCAGGTCTAACCATTGTCTAGTTTAAACACCAGTCTTATGAGAGAAAAAACAAAAGTTTAATTATAGTTTGACCCATATTGCTTCCTATGAACCTTTTGAAAAACGTGAGCTGAACTGTTACAAAGAAATATAAACCCATTTTCTTAAATGAATGGTTTAACATTTTAGTATTTATTGAGATGAGCCGGTTGAACACTTTAGAATTTTGCTATGGCCAAATTATTCTCTTCACAGAGTTATCTGCTTCCCTCTTTTGTGAGTTGGAAATCTCTGAACTAAATTTTATCAAAGGTCAGAATTCTGATGTCGTGGTTATTACATGTTTCTAAGCTTGTTACTATATTTAGGACCCATGAGGCATTGTTGGAATATTACTAAGATAATTCCTTGTTAGCCTAATCAGTTCAGGTAATTCATTCAAAAGGAACTTTTCTTCCCAAGCATCAGGATTTTTATTTTTAAATCAAATTTTTATTTTAATGATACACACCAGACGTGAGAATAAGAGCAGAGTGGGAACTTCCCCCCCAGTAAAGTAGGGAGACTTTTGAGACAGTAAAAAAAAATAAGGCTTATGACCTCATCATTTATTTGCAGTGCTTTTGTAGCCAACCTGAAAAAGAAAAAATGGTGGTCATGTCTGACATTTTAAAATGTCAAGGGATTGTTTTGTAATGAGAATGCCTTAACCCTTGCAAAGCCAAGAAGGCTATTTGTGTGATTTTTTTTTTTCTTTTTTTTCTTTTTTTTTTTTTCGGTGTGCGGGCCTCTCACTGTTGTGGCCTTTCCCGTTGCGGAGCACAGGCTCCGGACGCGCAAGCTCAGTGACCATGGCTCACGGGCCCAGCCGCTCCGGGGCATGTGGGATCTTCCCGGACCGGGGCACGAACCCGTGTCGCCTGCTTCGGCAGGCGGATTCTCAACCACCGCGCCACCAGGGAAGCCCTATTTGTGTGATTTTTGATAAAGACACAATAACTTGGGGAATCGTCAATAGAATGATGAAATCTTGGCTATTTTTAACGTAGGGAACTCTGTCATTTCTTCTGTTCTCAACTGTGGTTTTTAAACAGGCTGCATGGTTTATGAAAAGCTGGGAGAACAGGTCTTTGGCACCACAGGGAAACTTGTCATCTTTGGAGCCACCTCCCTACAGAACACTGGAGGTAAAAAGATCGTGATTTTCTATACATTAATGTTGTGAACATTATTATTTCTTTCTAATCCTGGTGGTTGGGTGGCCACATGAATTTTAACATAATTCAAGCAGTATCATTCTCATTGCTAAAATGGCGCTTGGAAAGTCCAGCAGAGACAGTAGTCACATAACAACCAAGGATACTGGGACAGTGTCTACAGCTGTCTTTGTGTCTTACTGAAGGTTAGTCTAGCAAGAGGCTGGTGACCTTTTATATAGCTTGCAACGTGAGCCTCAGTATCCTCTTTCTAAAAATGTTCTCATTTTCCTCTAGCAATGCTGAGCTACCTCTTCATAGTAAAAAATGAACTACCCTCTGCCATAAAGTTTCTAATGGGAAAGGAAGAGACATTTTCGTAAGTTATAGACCGCTGTTTGTGACATAACTAAAATGCTTTTAATTGAAATGTGGGCTAACCAATGTTTTTGTTTTATGAAGACTGCAGAAACAAAGTTTTCCCTAGGCTGTTTTTCTTGGTTTGTTGTTTCTGGGAGTATATAAATGAAGGAAGCAGGCAGAGAGCCATTTGAATCTGAGCATTTAAAAGGTAGATTCATCGGTCATGCTGTAAACGCTAGGTTCTGCAGTTTCCCAAGAGCCTGAAATCTACATCCAGTTTCTATGAAATAGAACAGATATGGAGTATTTTTGACACAGAAGTGGAACAAGCAAGATTAAGACCCGAGTCTCTTCCTTAAAGAAGGGACAGAGCATTTGGGGACCAGGACTGACGTGAGCCAACCTCATGAAAGATGTAGCTAACCTTGGAAAATGTTGCAGCTGCGTTTAGTACATCCTGTGTTTTGACTACCTCTTGTTTAACAGTTCTTGTCAGTCTGAGTTTCTCTGTTTTCTTTCAAGGGAGAATCGTAGAAACCAGAGTTCTTAGTGTTCTTTCATCAGGATTCAAGGTCAAATACAAGGGATTAGGGAGAAAGCAATGGCTACCTGTGGTGACTTGTTTTTCGATGATATTAGCCAAGCAAAACAGAAAGGAACTTTCTCTTTAAATAATTGATAAGAGAAGTTGTAATCTGACAGAACGTAATGTGTGCATTCAGCTTTGACACTGATGTAAATAGTTGAGAGGAACAGCATGCTTAGCCAGTGGGAGTGAGGGGGGAAGCAATATCTCTTCTTCTGCTGCATGGGGAGAGAGATGATAGTGACTAGTCGTTGGGTCAATGTGGTTGGATAAAACCTGAATGATGATAAAAGTTAATGGTAAACATTAATAATAGTTAACAAAGTTTAAATATTGTGAAATTTTATGTGTGAGGAAATAAAAGTCACTTTCTAAGAAAATGTGACCTAACTGCTTACATGCCTTTCAGAGCCTGGTACGTGGATGGCCGCCTTCTGGTGGTGGTAGTTACCTTTGGCATAATTCTCCCTCTGTGTCTCTTGAAGAACTTAGGTAAGAGCTTGCTTTTCTCATAGTCTCTACAATACCCAGATGAATCAGAAACCTAATAAACACGAACAACTTTGCCCTCTGCTTTCATTTGAAGGGTAAAGATTAAATGAGTGATAAATTACAAGTATTAATCAGGCTTGACTTTAATATGGGATAAAAACACTGGTTGGTATGTGACTTCCTAAGCAATCCCTCTACTAAGCCGTGGAGGGAAGAAGGGAGGTCCTGGGACCAGCAACAGACAGTGCTCTGTCCAAAAGCACAAAGTCCAGAAAATGGAATTCTCCTCATACAAGGTCTTACATACTCTGATTATTTAGATGAGCAGAATTTCACATCTGATATCAAGACAGAAAGTTGCTTATATTTTTACCCCAAAGTATTATGAATCACTCTTAAATTATCAGAGTCTAACCGGTCTCAATTATTTGCTTCATTGAAGGGAGAGAGAGAAGCAAAAAGTCAAAAGTGGTAGATAATCACTAAGTCATATCCATTTGGTTTTGACATTTGTGTGTGTGTGTATTTGGAGACCAGGGTCCCTGATGTTATGGACATTTCATGTGTGGAATAATGCAGCCAGACTGCCGTCCAGTCCAAAGCCTCTGAAATGCCTTTCCTTTAATTCTGGGATCATTCAAGGCAGACATTTAACGTTCTTCCCAAAATGATTGCTAACCATAATTTTTTGTTTTGTATGAAAAATACCAAGCCTCTGTAGCTGTTCTGTGAGACCTATAAGTAGATTTTTTTTTAAAGCTACTTAATTATCTGGTTTCTGAGTCTGTGTTTCAGCTTTTCTGTGTATATACATGTAGCTCTTTTCAGTGCAAGTGGAGAGGGCTCTTCTCCCCCAGGGGTGAGAATAGTGCAGCCCCCAGAGACCTCTTAACTCTGCCTTTCTGGAGTTTATGGTGCTCGGAGATCTCCCAGGCATTCCAAGGGGAGCAAGGTGGAGATCCTCAGGTGTTCAGTTTCTCCCTAGAAACCACTTCCTCTCCTCTGCGTATATTCAGTGTTTACACAATATGTGCATAATCAAGAATTATTGAATGGATCAAGGAGTAAATGGGATTGGCCATAGGAATCCATCCGAGTACAGCAACAGAGACCTATGGCCAAATTTGGGAAGGTGTTTTCCCCTGGATTCTGGGAATCTGTGTTCTCTATCTAGTGTGTCAGGAAGAACTGGAATCAAAACACATAATGCTATAATGTTTTAATTTAAAGTCACCATTTTTGCCAAGTAAGGTAGCACTATCAAATAATCTTGTATTAATATTAGCATGTATGAATATTATTGGAACCCCAAACCATGCTTGAAATAATGCATTGAAAGAGGTGACAGATGAAATAATAATAATTCTTTAAACTTTTTTTTTAGGCTATCTTGGCTATACTAGTGGATTCTCCTTGAGCTGTATGGTTTTTTTCCTAATTGTGGTAAGTGCTGATTGAAATGATTGGCTTGGTTTTGCCGTAGTATGATGCTATGTAATAATTATGCATTATTTGGCTTTATTTGATAAAGTCTGATTGTTTCTCCTTTATTTTTTAATACTAGGTTATATACAAGAAATTTCAAATTCCCTGCATTGTTCCAGAGCTAAATTCAACAATAAGTGCTAATTCAACAAATGCTGACATGTGTACGCCAAAATATGTTACCTTCAATTCAAAGGTAAGTTTCTTATCCTTTAAATATAAAAACGAGCGTTTTTACTAAGGGCATTTGTATTTCTCAGACGTCTTTTGATTAAACTGTCTTTGATGTGTTTGTTCTCAAAAGAACAGGGTACCACTGCTTCCAACTGCCACAATCCATTTAGGGGCCTTGGAGAAATATACAAATTGTATATTTCATTCTCCCTTTTACCCAGTTTATGTGTAGGACAGCTTTAAGTATTCCCTGTGAAAACCTCTTTCTGGATAATTGTCTCAGCTCTGTTATTCCTTGTAGATTTTTAAAAACAGATTAATAACTGACATCCTTAGCCCACTGCTTCTTATCTTATGGTGACAGAAAGGAACACCTCAGACTTCCCCAGCATGTACAGTTGAAATACAGACACCACCACACATTGGCACTTAAGGAACGTTCATACGACATATTGGGAAATGATGGACTATGGAACCAGTCAGGCTTGGATTTGAATCCTCAGGCAAATTATCAACCCCATTTGTAAAATGACTATTCTATTCTGTATCTTACAGGGTTTTGTTAGAATGTGCCTGGTACAGTGCTTGGGCAAAATTAGTGCATGAGAAATGTTACTTTTCCTTCCTTCTCTGCCAACTTCCTTTTGCATAAGAAGTTACTATATTGAATTTGGGAGTTTTAAAAAACCTTATCTAAGAAAACTAATTTAGCTCGTTCTCTCTCTCTCTCGCTGTCTTTTAACTCTCAAGGATACAGCCAAAGCAGTGAAGTGATTTTCTTTTTAGAAAGTAACTTTCTTTTTAGATGCCATATTTAAGTCTGATTGATGCGCCCTATATAGTGCAAAGAGCAGTAAAATGGAGGTGGAAGTTCTGGGCGTGTTGCCTAGCCTGTCTTGGAGGGAGTCAGGAGAACAGCACTGGTCTGCCTCAGGGTTGCTGTAGGGATTCAGTGAAATAACGTAGGAAAGTGCTATGTAACCGGCTAGCGCCACATAAATACGGGGTGACGCAGTGCCTGGAGGTTGTAAAATACACTGTGGGTGAGCCCAGCTCTAGAACCCCTCTCTGCAACGCCTCTCTGCCAAGTGCCTAATGTCTCAAGCTAGATAAGCTCTCTTAGAGAAGCTGCTCCTATTTTGATACCAAAGCTCTCCTTATAACCAAATAATACAGGGATTCTGAAGGGCTGTCAGATGAAAAGACAGCTCAGAAATACTGGAGTTGTACAATTTTTATGATAAAAATGCCTTTCCGTAACATTTATATTTTTTCTTTCAAATAGACCGTGTATGCTTTACCAACAATTGCATTTGCATTTGTCTGCCACCCGTCTGTCCTGCCAATTTACAGCGAGCTTAAAGAGTAAGAGATTTGTTTAATTTTTTTGCAAACTGAATCATTTTAGGGCCCCTCATTAATAGGCAAGTACTGTATTTAAAATAAATGGACTCATATGATGAACCCCTGCTGACTCATCACCCAGCTTCAACATTTACTTTCTGCCATTCTTGAGCAAGAAAAATCACAAACCTGCAGTATATTTTGGCCATAAATGTATAAAGTGGCTTACTCTGTGGCCTGTTTTTTGTTAATTTGGTTTTTCAAATTCTATATTACTCAAGAGAGTTCAAGTATTTGTGTTGCTTTATGTTACTTATGATTATTTTGCAAGTGGATGATAATAATCTTCAGACCCATCTGTGAACCACTAAATACACTGCATCTGATTTGCCTTTTGGTTTACTTGGAAAGGCTGGTAAATCAGGCAGGATTAAGACCACAGACTGGACAAAAGAATATTTTTGTTCATTTCAAACTATTACAATGGTTATATGGATTTGTTTTTGATTGCTGTTCTAGAGAAAACGAAAGCCCTGCTTATAAATTCCCTCATGGGTTCTGTTTTTAGCCTATTGTTATCAGACTTTCCACATAAAAATAGTCATCATGGCATAGTGCCTTTTTTTGAGGTAACTGGTTCACAACTTATATAAGGTTTCATGTGTACAACCTAATATTTCTCCTTCTATATACATTACATCCTGCTCACCACCAAAAATTTAGTTTCCATCCATCACCATACAGTTGATCCCCTTTGCCCATTTTGTCCTCCCCCAACCCCTTCCCCTCTAGTAACCACTACTCTATTCTCTGTAGCTACCTCCTTGGTTAGATTTATTCCTAGATATTTTATTCTTTTTGTTGCAACTGTAAATGGATTGTTTTCTTAATTTCTCTTTCTGCTAGCTCATCATTAGCATACAGAAACATGGCAGATTTTTGTATGTTGATTTTGTACCCTGCAACTTTACTGTACTTGTTCATTATTTCTAATAGTTTTTTGGTGGAGTCTTCAGGGTTTTCAATATATAAAATCGTGTCACCTGCAAATAGGGATAGTTTTCCAATTTGGATGCCTTTTGTTTCGTTTTCTTCCCTAATTGCTCTGGCTAGGACTTTTGATACTAGGTTGAATAAGAGTGGTGAGAGTGGGCATACTTGTCCTCTTCCTCATTTTAGAGAGATAACGTCCAGTTTTTCATCATTGAGAATGATGTTAGCTGTGGGTTTGTCATATATGGCCTTTATTATATTGAGGTATGTTCCTTCTGTACCCACTTCATTGAGTTTTTATCGTAAGTGGGTATTTTGTTAATGTGGTATATCACATTGATTGATTTGTGAATGTTGAACTCTCCTTGCAACCCTGGAATAAATTCCACTTGATCCCAGTGTATGATCCTTTTGATGTATTGTTGTATTCAGTTTGCTAGTATTTTGCTGAGGATTTTTTGCATCTAGATTCATCAGAGATATTGGCCAGCAATTTTTTGTGTGTCATCTTTGTCTGGTTTTGGTATCATGGTGATGTTGACCTCATAAAATGTTAGGAGGCGTTCCCTCCTCTTCAAAATTTTGGAAGAGTTTGAGAAGGATAGGTATTAAATCTTCTTTGAATGTTTGGTAGAATTCACCAGTGAAGCCCTCTGGTCCTGGAGACTTTTGGTTTTTGGGAGGTTTTTGATTACTGTTTCAATCTCTGTACTAGTGATCAGTCTATTCGGATTTTCTATTTCTTTATGATTCAATCTTGGAAGGTTATATGATTCTAAGCATTTGTCCGTTTCTTCTGGGTTGCCCAATTTGTTGGCATATAGCTTTCATAATATTCTCTTGTAATCCTTTGTATTTCTGTGGTATCCATTGTTATTTATCCTCTTTTGTTTCTGATTTTATTTATCAGGGCCTTCTGTCTTTTTTTCTTAGTGAGTCTAGCTAAAGGCTTGTCATTTTGGTTTATCTTTTCAAAGAATCGGCTCTTAGTTTCATTGATCTTTTCTATTGTCTTTTTAGTTTCTATTTCATTTATTTCCACTCTGATCTTTGTTTCCTTCCTTTGGACTTTGTTCTTCTTTTTCTAGTTCCTCTAGGTGTCAGGTTAGATCGTTTATTTGAGATTTTTCTTGTTTCTTGAAGTAGGCATCATGGTATAGTCTTAAACTCAGAAAGATATACAATATAGCTGTTTCCATTTTGAAACAAAAATAAAGATGATGTTATTTAGCATTGAATTCACTCATTATTCTTCCTCTTTCATATTTAATTGATATATGAGTAAACTTTGAAGTATCAGTATTTACATCTACCTATCTATGTGTTCATCAGGCTTACTTTATGACCTTATATTTAGGGTGTTTAAATACGTCTTTGGCATCTTTTAAATTTAATAGTTCAGCTTTTAGTTTGTAATTTCCTCACGTGGGTACCTCTCAATTTTTCTCATTTTCCATACTCCCTTTTATGACACAATCAAATGTTGTGACTGTTGGTGGTCGACTGTTGAGTACAAGTCGTATTAAATCTTCTTTGAATGTTTGGTAGAATTCACCAGTGAAGCCCTCTGGTCCTGGAGACTTTTGGTTTTTGGGAGGTTTTTGATTACTGTTTCAATCTCTGTACTAGTGATCAGTCTATTCGGATTTTCTATTTCTTTATGATTCAATCTTGGAAGGTTATATGATTCTAAGCATTTGTCCGTTTCTTCTGGGTTGCCCAATTTGTTGGCATATAGCTTTCATAATATTCTCTTGTAATCCTTTGTATTTCTGTGGTATCCATTGTTATTTATCCTCTTTTGTTTCTGATTTTATTTATCAGGGCCTTCTGTCTTTTTTTCTTAGTGAGTCTAGCTAAAGGCTTGTCATTTTGGTTTATCTTTTCAAAGAATCGGCTCTTAGTTTCATTGATCTTTTCTATTGTCTTTTTAGTTTCTATTTCATTTATTTCCACTCTGATCTTTGTTTCCTTCCTTTGGACTTTGTTCTTCTTTTTCTAGTTCCTCTAGGTGTCAGGTTAGATCGTTTATTTGAGATTTTTCTTGTTTCTTGAAGTAGGCATCATGGTATAGTCTTAAACTCAGAAAGATATACAATATAGCTGTTTCCATTTTGAAACAAAAATAAAGATGATGTTATTTAGCATTGAATTCACTCATTATTCTTCCTCTTTCATATTTAATTGATATATGAGTAAACTTTGAAGTATCAGTATTTACATCTACCTATCTATGTGTTCATCAGGCTTACTTTATGACCTTATATTTAGGGTGTTTAAATACGTCTTTGGCATCTTTTAAATTTAATAGTTCAGCTTTTAGTTTGTAATTTCCTCACGTGGGTACCTCTCAATTTTTCTCATTTTCCATACTCCCTTTTATGACACAATCAAATGTTGTGACTGTTGGTGGTCGACTGTTGAGTACAAGTCTTGTAGATTAATTGTTTGGGCAGTTAAAGAAATTTAGAGGTTCATGCAAACTCCCAGAGTAAACTTGACCTAAGAGAGAAAGAGAGAGCCCTTCATTATCCCAGCTGTGAGCTCTTAGGCACTCATTGCTCTGGAGACAAACAGGCTTCCCTGGGGCTATTCAGTGGGAAAACCGGAACTTAAATAGCAGCTTTAGCAACTGAACATGGAGGTCAAGTTGTAGCTCTGCCCCGATCTCTGGAGCTGAGAGAACAGCTTTGGAATTTATTCTGCCTTTTTTTCCCCTGTGCATGCTGAGTGTAGAGATAGTATAAAACAAATGTTAAAGAATACTCTTTGCTCTTCAGATGAGGACTCAATATTCTTTCAAAAGAATGGGGAAGAACATTCAAGGGATTGTTCATTACATGGCTTTCTCTCTCACAATATCCATTTGGTGTAAAAGAAGTTATTATAAACTGGCATATTTGCTGGGGATAATTTCAGCTGGTCAGGTCAGCCCCAACCTGATAGAAAGTTAAGTTCCATTCTTCAGTGTTAACACTGGTGCTTACATTCAGTAATGTGGTTTTTAATTTTTCAAATTCCTTTATCTTTATTTTTAGTCGATCACAGAAAAAGATGCAGATGGTTTCAAATATCTCCTTTTTCGCCATGTTTGTTATGTATTTCTTGACTGCCATTTTTGGCTACTTGACATTCTATGGTAAGTACCTTTTGTCAGTACATAAATATAGGTATTAGTAAGTAAATTAGTAAAAATCAATAACAAAATAACTTTTAATATGATAGCCCAAAAGGCAACAAATCTGTCCGTTGACTTTGCTGATCTTTTCTTCTACTTAAAGCAAATGGCAGTGGTTCCTTTACATATTCATGCAGACTGCACAATAGAATAATTACTGAAACAATATACTGTAATTTTTTCTCCTAATACTGCCCTTAAAAGAAATTGCATTTTATAAGCACGCCACTGCATCTTATAAGCACGCCACCTTTACTGAGGAAAGTTTAAAACTATAATCAGAGAAGGCTTTCCTAATTGCTGGTGAGAACTGGGTCAGATTCCATTAATAGAAAAGAGAGACAGAGACAGATTTTGAAAGTGAGAAAGAGCAGAGTGCTACACTCATGACACTCTGCATTAATTAAAAATAAAGCACCTGGGCTTCCCTGGTGACGCAGTGGTTGAGAGTCCGCCTGCCGATGCAGGGGAACCGGGTTCGTGCCCCGGTCCGGGAAGATCCCACATGCCGCGGAGCAGCTGGGCCCGTGAGCCATGGCTGCTGAGCCTGCGCGTCCGGAGCCTGTGCTCCGCAACGGGAGAGGCCACAACAGTGAGAGGTCTGCGTACCGCCAAAAAAATAAAAAATCAAAAACAAAATAAAGCACCTGATTGTTCAGTGGCAGGTGGAGTCTTGCAACGATTTGAAGCAGTGACATAGAAAGTTAAAAGAAATGAAATCTGAAAAAAAACAAGGTTTCATTTGTAACTTTTATTGACCCTGTATGAATAGTTTACCTTCTTTTACTACTTCTTCATCTTCTTCTATTCCAATCATCCTGCACATTTATTTAACATCTTTCATTATCATTATAATTTGGGACCTAATTTAAATTTAAATACATAAATTTCACATTCACTAATAAATAAAATTTCTTGGGGGCATTTTTTCATAAACACAAATGTCTCAAAATTTAAACACATTTAGAGATGATCAACTCATCCTGGAGAGGAAGGCTACCCTGATTATACAGTTGTATTATTACCTTTTTTTTTTTTTGGCCGCACGGCATGGTTTGTGGGATCTTAGTTCCCCAACCAGGGATTGAACCCAGGCCCTCAGTAGTGGAAGCACCAAGTCCTAACCACTGGACCACCAGGGAATTCCCTTATTAACATTTTCACAAGCGATGGAGAATAGCATTGTCTAATGAGTCCATAAATACCACATTTAATTTCTGCATAAAGATGGCGTTCTTAAGTTTCCTGCATAGTTGCAGGGATTAGGGTGGGTAAAGGGTGGGAGAGAGAGAGAGCGCGCCTAATGTTAGTTGAATGGTCTCACTGCAACCTTGTTCAAGCTATGATTTTTCTTGGCAAATCCATTTTTTTCCCACATAGAATAGAATACCAAACCCTTTCATACTCTTAGGTCAAAGAAAAATCTCAGCTATTTTTAGATGGTTATGAATTTTGAATCAAGGAAGTTAGGACTAAGGAGATTTTTATTATAACCTAGGGCCCTTTTTCTAAAATTGAGACCAATCTCTGGCCCAGACTAGAATTGGAATTCCACACCCTAAACCTTGAGAAGGGAGGGAAACTATCTTTTGTCAAAGGAGTGAGCATTTTCGAGTTGGAGATAAGATGGCAGAGTAGAAGGACCTTGAGCTCACCTCTTCTCACGAGCACACCCAAATCACCACTAACTGCTCAAAAGTCATTGATAAAAAAGACACGAGTGAGCATTCTTGCTCTCGGTGGCTGCCATTCTAGCTTTGGTTGTCTTTGAAATGACACTTTCTGAAGTTCAGAGTTGAGAAAAAGTTCAAAGTGGTGTATAAGCTAAGTACTTTTTTTATGAGGAAAACATACCTGGAAGAGAAGAATGATGAACTTCACCATGGTGAAGTTCCATGGGTACCTCTGCCGCTTGGACATTGAGTTATAAGAGGAGAGTTTGAAAGTGGCCCCGGGGGACCTGCAGTCCACTTAGCGAGAGTGAGGCTGTTCGGTGTTGTTTGATGAGTGACACCAAGTCGGGGAGAATCTAGATGAAGAAGGGCTTTGTGCTTCAACCGTATGGTATTTCTACCCCCAACTTACTCTTAGGTTTAGTGTAGTGTAAATTAAGCTCCCCAGGTGTAACTTCTTCTAGTGATTACTGTACATTCCTTTTTGCTACAGGTATGTGTGGACAGGTGGTACCCATCTCACACAGGGGATTTTTCTTTTCAACTTTATAAACTGTTGAATAGACACTTCGATACCCAGAACATTGCTTTCCTTGCCCTTTAGTTTACAAATTCTTTGTGGCTCAGAAAACCCGTCATTCCGTGATGTGCTTTTGTCTTGTTTTAACACCCTCTTACTTTTCCCTCGTTTTAGAAAACGTGCATTCGGACCTCCTCCACAAGTATCAGAGTAAAGATGACATCCTCATCCTGACCGTGCGGCTGGCTGTCATTGTCGCTGTCATCCTCACGGTGCCGGTGTTATTTTTCACGGTGAGTAAAAGGCCTCAGTGCAACTTGAGAAAAGCTGAAGTCTCCTTGCAGAGCAAGCCTGCTGCAGGGAACTCTCCTGCATCATTGAAACTGCATCAAGGAAGGATCCCAAGGCTCTTTGGAAAAAAAGTGGGATCAGTGAGTTAGGGTAACCTTCTGATGGAATGAATCTTCGTACTAAGTTATCTGTCCCTCTTCTTTACAGAGAAATGTAGATAGACTGTTTGAATCCCAGTCATCCATGACAGGGGAATATAGAAGAACCAGAAGAGAACACTCAGTCATAGATAAAACAGAAATTATCCCCCTGCAAAAGAAAACTACCTATTCGTAAAGAAAAAGACTTTCCATCTTAAGTCAAGCCCCCCTGCTTCCCAAACTGTTAAAGCTACCTATAAACTCACTAGGTGTGACAGAACATGTCCCAAATGCCTGTGCACCAATCTTTCAGTCACTGCTGAGAAATGTGAAAGGCAGCATGCTGTGGGCCTTACGGAATTTTTTGTTTTCTTTTCCTTCAGGTTCGTTCTTCTTTATTTGAACTGGCTAAGAAAACAAAGTTTAATTTATGTCGTCATGTCTTGGTGACCTTCATACTCCTGGTTATTATCAACTTGTTGGTGATCTTCATACCCTCCATGAAGGATATTTTTGGAGTCGTAGGTATGGCTTTCTGACTTTCTGCTTATTCTATTTACAATAGCTGTTTAGAAACCTGAAGTTTCACAATAACAACCTCAAACTTGATTTTTTCTTATTTTTCAGGAGTTACGTCTGCTAATATGCTTATTTTCATTCTTCCTTCATCTCTTTATTTAAAAATCACAAGCCAAGATGGAGATAAAGGAACTCAACAAATTTGGGTATGTCTCATGCCAGCCACTCTCATTTTTCTGATTAGTTTTTCACTGAAATATATCAAATAAATAGTCCATCTCCACCAACTAATACTACTTTTAGTGATCTCAAAAGTAGGCAGCAGTCCTAGTGTTTGCCCATTTGGGAAATTTAAAATATCATATCAGAATCTTCTCCATTCCCTCAAAATATTTTCAGGTTTTGCTCTTATTGTGCCTTAGCTCTTGCTCTGCGAGGGCCGGGCCAACTGAAAGATTAGACGTTTATCATCCTGTGTCTCTGTAGGGTAATGCCTTGTCTTTAGCAAGACCTGAAGTGGAAAGGGGCTCAAAAGATTTTATGCAGTATGCTGTTTCAGTACAATTCCTAGTTCTGTAACTCCATGCTACAGCCCAGGGAACCAGCAATGCCTTAATTTAAATGGCTGAGTTAGTGTAAAGAGTCTTTTTATGATTTGACAGAAATGCTTTGGAGCAACAGACCTGGATTCAGAAACTACCTTTCTATATTGGGATTCTTGTTTCCAGGTCTGGTGAAGTTCAAGGGCATCTTGAAGGTGGTGCACTTGGAGACAGTGAGGGAAGCAGGGGTGAAGTGGCTGCTACATGAGTACCTTCTGGAGCACCATTATGTTTGGCTTCGGAGAAGGCTTCTCAGCCGCCCTCCCAGATAGTGTAAGCACTCCAATCCACATGTTACATGAGTCAACAGACCCGGATGAGAGACATAGGCATGGGGGATCATCGCTGTGCATTTAGGAGAAGCAGCGTTGATGCTGGTAGAGCATCTATTTCCCCAACAGGATTATCCCTAAAGCCATAAATCCCCAATCCTTCTAGATCTGACCAGTGGGGACTTCATGAGGACAGAGAGGAAGGAGCAGTCACTCTGGCACAGCAGTAAAGTAAACTCAGATTAAATCTGACAATGATGGAGACCTATTGCCCGTGAATTCTCTGGGCCTCTCCAACCCTGCTCCCGTTTTAAAACTGCTAGGAGGATCTACCAAATAGCATTAGACAAGGGATCCAGTCCATGTGGGGACCCAGTGGGAGTTACACCAGACCGGTGATGGTGAGCCTGTATGCCACCCTCCCAATTCCACCCTTCACCTTCTCCCCTTCCCTTACCTCTGTCTCCCCATCCAGACTCTAGTCCAGCCCCCCTGGCTCTCATGATGCTTCATCCTTCTCCCTGAATTTCAGCTCTCATTGGAAACTCTCAAGGCCAAGCAGTTTATAATCTCAAGTTCTCCAGATTCTAGAGTTAGTAACCTGCCCCCTGTGGCCTTCATCAACCCTTGAAATAACTTCGTTTTGGACACCCATTTCCTATTTTCACTCGATCAAATCTACTTTGCTTTTTGATATCCTTTTAACACTTTTTCAAACAGAAATGTTGCCTGCCAGCGATAACCTAGGTTGGTTGGCAGTAAAGAGTAATGAAACGACCTGTATGTTTTCCAAGCCCATTCTTTTTTTCGGTTGTCGCCTTAGTCTGAAAGAAGCTGTGAAGATACCGTCAGCTGTAGAACAGATTCACTCTGAGGTGACTGTGAAGTCAAAGAACAGAATGCAGAGGATGGTTCTGATAGCTGGTTTTTCTTAGTTTCCCATCCTTGGAGAATCAGATGCACACAGTTTTAGAAAGATTCTCACAGTTCAGCAATAGTTGTAACAAACTCCAAATACAGAGGGACTCAAAAAGAGAGGGAGAGCATATCTGTTTTTTCCCAGGTATGTGTGGGAAATGTTTGCTTCCCTGAAAATAACCGTTGCCTTTCTGTCACTCCAGGCTGCCCTTTTCTTGGGTCTGGGGGTGGTGTTTTCCCTGGTCAGCATTCCCTTGGTTATCTACGACTGGGCCTGCTCATCAAGTGGTGATGAAGGCCACTGAGACCAGATGGAAAAGGAAACAGTCAAGTTACCACTCATCAGCAAGCCCTCATCACATCCTTTGCAAGTTTACAGAAGCAAACAGAAATTTACAAGATACACAATGGAGTAACACTTTGGTAACAAAACAGAGACCTGTTTCTATCATGGTTCATGTCCCTCCAAGATTGGGGATCAATTTTAAGGATTATGGATTTCTTTTGTTCCAAATTTCGTGCAATCATATTTTCCAGTACTTTTCACAATCAGTTATTTTTCACTCTCCTAACTCTGTTTTTTTGTGATTTCATCGTCTCTTAGAACTTGGAAGACATGAACATCCATCATGTTTATTTATTACACATCCAGATTCTGACATAATTTTCCTACTGATGTTCAGCTTATAATATCTGTACCTTTTTAGAAAAGAAAAGAATCTTGAATTGTATATATTTATTTTGCTTTACAGAAAAAAAAATGGTTTCGTAAATAATTTGCCTATTTTGGTTAACATAGCACATAGGGATAATCATATGAGAGTCACAGGGCGCGCACCCTTGCTGGATCAGAGGATGCCCAATATTTGAGGCAGCTCTGATCACCTGGCAGCCGAGCTTCAGCAGCCCATGGCCTCGCTGGCACTGCATCCCACTCTGTGCAGAGATATTCTCTGGCGACTGTTCTCAGCTGGGAAGGGGATGGGAATGATTCTTACCTTGGTAAACATACTAATCTACACATCCGGGTAACCTAGCAAATGAAGTTTTGTTTCCCCCTTGACAATTTCTGTCAGAGTTACTTTAATCTGAGTCAACTTCTATTGGGGAGCACTCATGATACCTTTGTAACAAATTGAGAAGCAAGAGTCCTACAAAATGCCTAAGGAAGTATTCCTCGGATGCAGGATAGCCTTCAGCCCTACATCGGTATTGTTGAAGGGGGAAAAACATTTTCTTAAATTACAAACCCAGCAGCTTTTACTCATGTCCACCAGCTTTTTGCACAGAGAATCATGTGTATCTAACCAAGGATGATCCAGGATAAGTAATTCCTGTTTTATATTGGGTACCTTAGGGGGGTCTTTAAAAGACTTGTTTTATATCTATAAATTTAGGTTATTACAAATATAAGATTTTTGTACCTTAAATAAGCCTCATTCCTATTTCTTCTCCATTAACCATCCATCCAGTCTTGAAAAAAGCAAACGAACCCTCGGAGATGGTCTTTGAGAAGAACACGTGATGAAATCTAATGTGTACCTTTCTTCCCCCAGATGGGGACTTTGGCGTCTGTGCTACCTCTCTTCTCGCCCCTAGTCAAGGGTGGGCTGTTACTGCCCACCTGACATGAACCACACAGGAGGACAGAGTTGCCTCACACTCTTAGCCCAGCCCCTCTCCTGAAGCAAGTGAAGGAAACGACAGAGAGGCTGAAAAAGAAGAGAGTTTGGGACAAGGTAGCTTGGAAAGGCATGGGAGACAGTATAGAAACCCAGCACCGCATTCCGCCTGAGCTGGGCCATCACCTATGATTGGATTGTCCGAATCACACAGTGAGAAGTGTGTGTACCCTGTGAGCTGGTCACTTGAAACAGGGCTTGTGTTTTATCTGCATCCTGGTTGAATTCCGCAGACACGTAAGTTCACCAAGCACAGATTTCTTATCCAGAGATAAGTGGCCTCTAACCTCAGACTCTTGGCAGAGTTTCCAGGCACTTAGCTCTGGGCTCTGTTCCTCCCCCACTGAGACCCCCAGAGGCCTCTCCACACTTACCGGGAGTAACACGGAAATGTCCCCCTCCCTTTACAGACTAATGTCCCATAGAGGGCGCAGGCATCAGAGCACTTTCTCGTGATCCTCTTGGGGGAAAAGGAGAAGTTATTTCCTGCATTTCTTAGTGGGATCATCACAGCTTTTACCATAATGCTCCAGAATTACATGCACATTAGGTCAGAGTTCAGGTGTTTCGATATGAGTACCTACCTATATATGAATTCCTAACCTAGTGAAATCCACAGCCATCTCTGTCCTTCTCAGCAGTGTCTTCCATGTTAGATGAGCAGGAGAGAAACTCAACAAAACAAGTTGGCTGGCCCTTTGAGCTGTCCAGGGCACCAAATAATGAAATAGCCAGATAGTGGATGACCCTCCATTAAACGACAGATTTAGCCTTCAAGCTATATTATGCTGCTTTCTATTTTCTCCATTAATTTATAACAATTCATTTTATGCCCACAGAGTCCATTTAGAAGATGATCATTAGCTCTTGGGATGTGTAGTGATATTTTTGGATCTCTGGATTTTATGTGTCAGGACAAGGAATTTTTATTATTATTTAAAGTATACTTATTTAGAGGAGGCACATTGTTGTGAATGTCTGTGATACTACAGGTTTTTTAAATCTTCTTTGTAATGTGTATCTAAGTTTATTGTTGACTGAATATAATAGACCCTACTGTAATTTGTCAAATATCACTGACTAATTACATCATTTGTGTGGGATTAGCTGTAAAGTGTACTGCTCTTATTCTTCTTGTTCAGAACAGTGAACCGGTAGCCAAAAATACATGTACCACAGATGTTAGGTAGAATTTAAATAACACAGTCAAGTGCTGTAGAAGTTTTTCTGCTAAATGAGTAGACTAACGAATATTATACCTTAGCCTCTTTGGGAGCAGCATGTTTTCCTTTGGTAGGTAGGATCTCAGCACTAGCGAACAGTGCCAGCTTCGTACTTTGGATTATGAACTGTTCTCTAGTTATAATAACAGCACACTGTAAATCCCTAGTTTCCTTCATGTTACTTACTGGAAGTGGGGTTGCAAAGTATATACGGGAAAGAAGTCCAGTCTTGTTAAGCACGGGCAGCCCCCAGTTGGTAAGCAGACCACGTTGTAAAACTGTCAGTTGTGTGCAACCTGCAATGCATTTTCCTTAGAAACCAGGTTATACATGATGGTTAGGCCCCCCAGACCAGCTAGAGAAAATGATCTAAGCCCATTAGTTTAGCTGAAATAGGATAATATAACAAGATGGCTAAAGAACCTGCACGCTAAATATAATATCGTTTCTAGTGGGTATTTGTTCAGAGTTGCCAAGAATCCCTCACTCGTTGTTAGTGGAATCTAAATTGCCCACTCCAGTCACACACCACCAATTAGAGGTGCCCAGAGTGTCCTGAAGCTAGGTCTCCAGCAAAGGAGGGGGACCAAGTTCAGGGCCACCAGAGACCTCGTGGTAGGAGGAGGGTTACGAAGGATGAAGGGTCCTCCTGTGGGCCGTAAACCGCCAGGGACGTTCTCTGCTGCTACCCTTTCTTTTCTCTGGAGTCTCAGGCCTGGCCTGCCTGCTTCTATTTGTAGGACCTCTTGCTCCTGGAGTTCGTCTCCTTCCCTCCCGCTACCAAAAAGGATGCCACTGCATAGCTTCTCCCACATGCCAGGCATGGAAGCCAGCACACAGCACTTCTAATGGGTTTAGTGCTAGTAAACCATGGTTTCACTGCCCAGTAATCAAATGGGGGTAAAAAAGCTCTCTACCCACTTTTCCTTTTTTACATTTGCAGACCCTGTTGAGGAGGGCATCCATGGGTCATGGCCGTGGGGCTTGGGGTGGACAAAGGGCTGTGGTAAGGTGTCACGGTATTTCAGAGGACGCCTCAGACAGTTACCCCAGAATTGGCTTCTTTCTGGAGTTGGAGTCAAGCCTCCAAGCCAGTGGTTCTCAAAGTGGGGATCCTCGGACCAGAAGCAGCAGCATCACCTGGGAACTCATTGGAATGCACATTCTCAGGCCCCACCCCAGACCCAGTAAAATCAGAAACTCTCAGGGTGGAGGCCCAGCAAACCGTGTTTTAAAAAGCCCTGCCAGTGAGCCAGTTTGTCTCTCCTTTTCCTCTTCATTAGTCCTGCCCATAATTCTCTGAGGGTGGTTCCTAGGACTCACGGACAAGAAGTGAGAAGCAGGACTTAGGGAGGGGAGGAAGGGGCCTCGTCTCAGCCCCCTTGCCACTGGAAATGCTGGTACAGGTGCATCATTGTAAGCGGGGCTCGCGCGGGCTGACACACCATAAGATTACAGTTATGGCAGCTGTGAAGAAATAAAAGCGAGTTGTTCTGGGTTTTGGTTTTTTTTTTTTTTTCTTTTTTGAAAGGAATTAAATGATATACCGTTTGTAAATGCAACCTCAGAGGAAATACTGAGCTCATGTCAGGAGTAAGTTCTCCAGAATGTTTGCGTTCGGTGTATGGTGATCAATCCTGTCCTCCCTTTAAAGTGAATTCTCTGCTGAAAGTGCTGCACTGCATGAGGGGCTACAAACTGCTCCGAAAAGGTTAGTGCTCAGCTCGGTTTCAGTGGATCGGAGTGCTGGACGGCACGTTTTGTTGGGGTGGGAGTGGGGCGGAGGTCAGTGAAATGATCAGATACATGATTTTATGCCTTAGTGCAAAAGCCATCCATCAGTTCCCCTCTGTTTTTCAGTGTAAGTGGCATGAGGCTTAGAAAGGGTGTAAACTTTAAGAATGTAATTCCTCCATTCCAGTTCACAGTAAACTTCTAGCCCCTTTCAAAATAAAGGCGACTGAGGCTGCATCATTTATCGATGTTAATGAATGTTTCCTTAGAGATGGCAGATCGGAGAATCTTTTAGCAGCAGAATACACTTCCTCTAAAATACACACGGTGAATTATTTATAGTTATCTAAGGCTTTCAGGTACAAATTGGGGATGGGGTGGCTGACAACTGAAAAATACCACTAAATCTTAAAGGGAAAGTTCTTGAAAAACATGTAAAATTCACAAGGCTCAGATCTTCTTTAGGATTTTCTTGGAGGAAGGACTGTGAAACTGGGCCCATGTGCATACAGGCTTGAATTTGTGCTTTTAAAAGGAAGAATCTATGCAGTTGAGGCTTATTGTAAGAAATACTTCATTTGTATGTAAATATATTGTAAATAAGTAGGAGGCTGTATATTTTTGCAGTTGTTGATCCACATTGAAATAGAAGTCGCTAGTATCTGCATATCAAGAATGTTTTCATAGATATTAGCGGTTTTGTTTGGGAATTAGAAAAATTTACATTCTCTCCCGGGTAACATAGTTCTCTCAATGTAAACTTGGAACCTACGAATCTTACTTAATTGTTTAGAGAGAGAAATGTCTGAGAAATAGTTTCGTTGATTTCTTATACTGGTATTAAGATCAGTTATTTCAAAGCTAGTCCTCTGAGATACAAATAAGGAACATTTTAGACCCAAATTATTGCCATATAGAAATAGATATACCCAAAGTAACGAGTTGTTTCTTCATGATGCTGTTTCACCGTTAACACTGATACCACTACACAGCATTTATGGAAACAGAAGTTGGGGAGGAGAACGGTTTTTTGGGCTTTTTTTTTTCAAAATTGAATTGCTGCATTTCCCAAAATTTGGGATCTCTGAAAGGGGGGAAAGACCTGAATATTAACTATGAGCACAAATATGAAAGAAAGAAAAAAAAACCCATTATTTTATCAAGCTTTTGCAAATCTTGCATGTTTGCCTTTTCTTTTCAGTGTCAACGCCAACATAGACTGTGTTAAGTCATTTTTTCCCAAAACACTTGAATCTTGATCGTTGGTGTGTAATCCGCTCACTAGAGTTCAGTGTATTTTTGACTTCATCTAAGTCCAGTGCGTGTAGCACACCACTGTTTTATTAATGTAAAAACCTTGTAAATGAATTTCAGATGGATGATTTAAGTGAGTCACAAGTCACAAAACGTTGCCATTCATGGTTGATCAAACACATAGTTCCCCCCCCCCCAGGATGTGGTGTAAATAAAGACATGTAAGAAGTTCTGTTCTATAACTGCTCTGTTAACATAGTTTTTAAACATTAAAAATGTGGAATAAAAGTATTTATGAATTTTTGTCTTCATTCTTCTGGGGTGCAGTACTAAAAAGGGAGGTATTTAGGTACTTACACACTATTTGGGATTGTTGGAGACAGATTTGCCATGTTTGTCAGTGTTCTGGGACACCGAGAGTTCATGGAAGATTATATTCAGGTGCCCAAACTTTAAAAATTACTTCCGATAGAAATCTTTCTGATCTGAAGCACATTACATCTTTTCCATCCTTCGCAATCAGAGTAGGCTGAACGTAATATTTTCTTCTTATTTCTGTGCCATCTTGTGGGAGGGACTCTAGTCTTCCTCTACCCACACTGCAACCACCCATAAAATAGGAAATCCTATCGACACTTCCGTTTCTCCAGGAACTATTGAGGGGAAAGCTCCTGCAGCCTCATTTCCATGTCCATCGCTGTCTCCTCCCCATGATCTTAGGAAAGTTTTATCAGACCAAGACGGCAAGATGGCCATAGTGTGATATCCAAATTCCTCTGTGGACAGGGTTAGTGCATGAACCACCTGGGCCTTCATGGTATGACTGGCTGTGAGGCTGCTCTCGACTCTCCCTGGGCTGCTCAGGAGACAGCCCATTCTGCAGGGCCACCTTGGCGCCCGTGTGGATCTCATGGTGGAAATTTGGGGCCCAGGAGTCCAAGCTGTGGACTCCAATCTGACTTCATTAGCAATAAGGCTGATACTTTTATCCTTATGTGCTTCCTGTTTCTATTTCTTAATTAATCAAAACCCCAGGGACAAAGGGTGTGAGTCGTCATCACTTTCCAACCCAGGCAGTTGTAAGAGTGCCTACATGCAAAAGGCTTGAGAGTATGAGCAGGTTTTGTTATAAATCAGAAGGTCTGGTCCTGCTGTGGTTTTGATGGTTCTGACTTCTTCCACTACAGTTCCATGAGTGTCTGCTAATACTGTTCTCTTCTGCCCTATTTTACACATAATTGTCTGGGTATGCGTTCTTCTACCCCTCCAAAATGGAATAAACTATGGACTTACTGATTACTTTGCAACTCAGAAAACCTGCTCGCCTACCTTCTAGATATATAATTCGGTTCTGTCTGGTTAGCCCAGTCTGGAAGGGGTTGATGAGGCCCAAATAATGGAGCCAATTTTTGCTATGCCAATGTTTTATCTTTCATTAGTTTAAATTTTAGACTAATCCAAATTGGCAGGACACTCTGTTCTTTGGTAGGGTTACTGCAACATCATAATAACCTGCCAAATTATCAAAATGTATTATAAAGCAATAACACTTAAAACAGATTTTTACTGAAATAAATCATAATAGAGAACACAAATAACATGAGAAAAGTGGCCTTTCAAATTAATGGGGAAAATATGGGTTACTCAATAAATGGTGAAAAAATGACTAGCTTTTTGAAGATAATAAAGCTATATCCTTGTATTGCCCCTTATATCTAAAAAAAGCTCATATATATTAAAGACTTTAAAACACACAGGTAAATATGTCTTTTTTTTTTCTTTTTGCGGTATGCGGGCCTCTCACTGTTGTGGCCTCTCCCGTTGTGGAGCACAGGCTCCGGACGCGCAGGCTCAGCGGCCATGGCTCACAGGCCCAGCCGCTCCGCGGCATGTGGGATCTTCCCGGACCGGGTCACAAACCCGTGTCCCCTGCATCGGCAGGCGGACTCTCAACCACTGCGCCACCAAGGAAGCCCAAATATGTCTATTTTTTTTTTTTTTACAAATGTAGAAATATGACTCATACAAAGTGTGTCAAAATATTTTATCTACTTCATTATTTTTTGTTTTGTTTTAAATTTATTTATTTTTTGGCTGCATTGGGTCTTAGTTGCTGCGCGCGGGCTTTCTCTAGTTGCGGTGAGTCGGGGCTACTCTTCGTTGCGGCGTGTGGGCTTCTCATTGCGGTGGCTTCTCTTGTTACGGAGCATGGGCTCTAGGCGCACGGGCTTCAGTAGTTGTGGCTCGTGGGCTGTAGAACGCAGGCTCAGTAGTTGTGGCGCACGGGCTTAGTTGCTTCGCAGCATGTGGAATCTTCCTGGACCAGGGCTCGAGCCCGTGTCCCCTGCATTGGCAGGCGGGCTCTTAACCACTGCACCACCAGGGAAGCCCTAGTTCATTATTAATAAAGGAACAATTAAGATGTTTTAAAATGGTTCAAAGGAGAATTCAAAGAACAGACACATACATGAGCAATCAGGGATGCTGAAATGAACTTGCTAATAGATGCAAAACTGGCCTTCTCCACAGGGGGAAATCAATTACATCTCCATCAGACAGAATTCATTTGCTTCTCTGGGCAATAATCATTTCTGTCTCTATCAGTTTTCTACAATTTACAGGGTTATAAAATAGCTCAAAGGCAAAAAAAACAGAAAAGCAATATTCATTTAAATCAGGTAACTCAGAAGGGACGTCTAGTATTACATAGGTAGTAAACCCAGTCATTTTTTTCGCTCCTTTCAAATTTTCAAACGCTTTCCAATGTTCCTAATAACCTTCTGCTTTTGAACCATAAAAATCTCAAAGATTATTCTTGGTTATTAAGAAAAAGCCTGGCCTCATTAGATTTGGCCTGATAATTTGCATAGGTGCAGCAGGTGTTAATTAACCACATAGGCTTTCTTGGGTTTGCTTTGCAAATCCAGAGGCATGCAGTATTGAACAGCTATTGGAGCACAGAATTGCACTTTTAAAAGTCTCCATTATTTGCCAGCTCAAGGCTAGGAAAGCAAGCCCAAGAAACCCCACCGTATTTCACCTGCACTGTCTAGAAATTTGGATGAATTCCTCTCCATTTGAGTTCCCCCCAAATTTGCTAAGGATCCTGACCTTCCAGGAAGTGCCCTTTCTTACCAGCTCTAAGGATGGTACTAGGCCAGCTTTCCTGGGATGGTTTTGTAGGCATTGGCTTTATAAGTAAAATCAACCTTTGTTCCTTAGAGGTGTTTGCTCAGATGAGCATCATTCACAAATATGATATTACAAGGAATTGATACACAATTTTTCCAACTATATACTGGTAGAAAGGAAACTATGCAAATAACTATTGTTGTGAAAAAGTAAAGGAACTCAGAGCTTTTTAATTTGGAGGCAGAGGGAAGTTGAATGAGTTTAACTTCACTTTACAAAAGCAGAGTCCACTGAGTTGTAGATTTAAAGACAGCTTAAGAAGAAAGAGAAATGGCCTCCTTATATATCCAGAAAATAAGAGTATTAAAACAACCTCAACACAACCACAGTTAAGATTTCCCCCATCATCTCCTTCCATTCCTTGTAATTTTGCTCTGCTGGATCTTGGGTTAATGTTCTGCTTTCATAAAGTTGTCTGCTTCTGGACTAAAAGCGGTCGTGTAAATCCACACTCACTCCACAGGTACAGCTTGAAAGTTGTCTAAGTAATGTCAGCTCAGAAGCTCGTACCCAGGAGTCTATTCTTTGAAGTGTTAATAGTTTAATGCACTTGGCACACTCCTTTACCACGAGTCGCTGGGCCCGTGTGTCTTTGCTAAAGAACCAGATTTGGGCCTGTAGCTTATAACAGGGCCTCAGGCAAGTTTCGAGGAGAAATAGAAGATGCTATCTGATAATGAGATGGAAAGGCTGTGGTTCATTTACTAGGTAACTAATGGTTTCCACTCTATCATAGGTATCCTTCCAGGTAACCTTGAAGAGCTGTGTAGTATTCCACTGAAAGGACACCCAGTAATCATTTTTACCTATTTCAAAGCCTTTCGCAGTTTTCCTATCACTGTCTGTATATCTGTAGCTCATATATATAATATCTTAGAGAGGGGAAGGCCTTTCTTCGTACAAAAATACTGAAGTCACAAAGGAAGTAACTGATCTATAAAATTGTGCAACTCTCTATGACTTACAAAAGTGCCAAAGGGCAAAACAACCCCAAATCCAAATGAGAGACAAAACTAACATTTGCTACACATGGGTTGCAACTGGTATGACCTGACTCTCAAATTTGAGGTAGAAATTATTCAAAGTATTCCCTTGGTCATACTACCAGGATGCCCCATGTCTCTTTCTTGATACTCCCTCCCCTCCAAATTGTCCAAGAACCCTCGAGGCATTTGGCTTCAGAAGTGCTTGCTTCCAAACTCCAGGCAAAAGAGAAACTAACTGGTGAATTTAATCAGTTCAGAGCAGGCTTCCTTCCCACTGCAGTGCAACTTCTGTTGCTACCACACGGTGTCACTGTTGAACACTAGCTCTGCACAGTTTGTTAATCTGTGTCTGCTGTTAACAGTGGTGCCCTCGCAGGTCCACAACCCCACCAGGGCTGAAGCCATGGAGGAAGGGTAACTAATCCACACAGTGCTATGGTGACTGCCACCTTGGGAACCCAAGCAAGGTAGAGCTGTTTGCCACAAGCTTGTTCCCAACTCATGCCCTCCAGGCTGTCTGGCTTAGGCAAGCCTCCAATTATAGCTGCACACTGTATCAGAGCCAACGCTCTCCCTTTCCCCCACCCATGGGCACTGAAACCTGTTACTGACGCCAGGTCTCCACTCCGGATGTCCCTCATGGTGAGTTTCCCTTTGGGGAATCTATGGGAGAGGTTCTAAAAGTAGTAAAATTCAAAACAGAAGGTATTGGGTAGGAGAATTAATACTATCTTTGTGGTGCCTCTGCAAATTTGCCTGACTCTTTCCAAAAGTCATTGTTTCAATACCCCAAGCGATGTTTGGCTTTGGACAGTCACATTAAACCACAAAAATGTTTATGGTACAGTCTTCCCTTGAGGTAATGCCTGTCTGTTTGACTCCTATTTAGAGCTTTAGAGAGGCCATTCCACTGACTTTTTCTTGTTCGAAAGTTACTAAACTATATTCAAAAAGAAGCATCTAGAAGCATCTTAAAGTTCTGCCTACCCAGTCCTTGACTACATAGCATAGAGCTCGTCTCCTTAACTAGTCAAAAGCTTTTAAAAATCACTAAGAAAAATATTTAAATCCCAACAGAAAAATGGGCTACAAAAATGTAAAAAGGAGCTACCAGAAAAAATAAAATAAACACTTGAAACGATGTTCAATCTAATAATCTAACTCATAAGTAAATAAATCTAATGTAGAACATTTATATACCTTTTAAAATTTTACTTTCATGTCAGAAATGATTAAAACTGTTGCTATTATAGTTCTGGTAAGGATGTAAGAAACAGCCAGTTTCAGATGCAGCTGGTGAGAGTATAAACTGTTGCAATTTTTTTGGCAATATCTATTAATATTGTAAATGCTCTTCACTTTTGCCCGTCAATTCCATGCCTGTGGATTTTTCTAACCCACAAGAAGTAACAGAAATAAATGAACAACATACTGCCAGATTCTCATCATGTCTCTTCATCTCAATTCATAGCCCTGTTTCTCTTTTTTTACTGTTTCTTCTGTCCTTTGGGCTGTTTCTTCATCTCTTCTCTTTTCTTAATAAACTCTTGAACAGTATGTTAACACCAACCCCCCAAGTAAACCCAGCCCCAATCCCTATTTTCCATACTCAGGCTCCCAGTTAGCCTAGCTCCAATCACAGATAGAAATTAGAGACATTTCTCGATCTTATGCATCAGAACATTTTAATTGGTAGATTCTTGTTCAACAACAGCTTGGTTCTTCATAGCTAGTTCCGAAATGGTGATGGGTAGGTTTTATATATTTTATGAATTTAGGACAGCTTTAAAAAAAAATATGCCAGAGTATTTCTTCAGGCCAATTCCATCATAATCTCTAGTGGCACAGCCAGAGATATCTTTTAAATTATCCAAAACTTAGAAATAAGACAGAGAGAAGACACAATGTTGAACTGGGACATTATTTAGCAGTGCCACCCGTGGATTATTTAATCATCTAGAGGAAGTACTTCTGTTTGATATGCTGTGTACTACTGACTAAAGTCCCAGATTTTGTGATAAATCTGTAAGTTGTAATATTACAACATACATAATTACATATTGTAATAGTTAAATGTAATGTGTAATTACATATTTATATGTGTAATTTGTAATATGTATTGATAATTGCATAATTGCATATGAAATATGTAATATTTATATACAATATGTAAATATTACAAATTATAATTTTTAAGTATCACGTTTAATGTTAATTTATAGATTTTTGTCTGTTAGAGATGCAAATGATTTCTTCCCAGTAGAAATATAACCTCAAAAGCTGTGTATTTAATTTAGCAAACTTATTCTATCATTCCTTTTTAAATGCTGATAAACAACCCATTCCTCGAAATGCCCTTTAAACTGGTTTTACTAACTTAGTTCAGATTGGCTGTGTATTACCTTCAGCTTATTATTTTTATTAAGAAAACTCTGGGAGGTGAAATTCCTATCCCTTTTATGATATTTTATGTTGCCATATTCACTGTTCCCCTAAGCATAGATTATTTTTTATCTTTGATTCTCAGCCTCTTATTCATAATATGAACACTCTGGACACAAATTAATTTTTGATACTTTTTTTGTGGGCAAAATTTTTGATGCTTTTTTTTGCAGACAAATATTGCAAGTCCAATTTTTAAACATATTATGCAGGCCAAACAAAGCACATCTGAGAGCGGAATGGGTCCCTGACCACTAGCTGCTGCCTTTTTCCTTAGGCAGTTGGAAACACACTAGGTCTGTATGACAAAAATAAACTCAAAATGGATTAAAGACCTAAATGTAAAGCCAGACACCATAAAACTCTTAGAGGAAAACATAGGCAGAACACTCTTTGATATAAATCGCAGCAATATCTTTTTTTGACCCACCTCCTAGAGTAATGAGAATAAAAACAAAAATAAACAAATGGGA
The DNA here is from genome assembly GCF_002837175.3 of Physeter macrocephalus. Lineage (NCBI taxonomy): Eukaryota > Metazoa > Chordata > Mammalia > Artiodactyla > Physeteridae > Physeter > Physeter macrocephalus. Next base: position 92,084,283 of record NC_041219.1, read on the forward strand.
CCTAATGAAACTTAAAAGCTTTTGCACAGCAAAGGAAACCATAAACAAGATGAAAAGACAACCCTCAGAATGGGAGAAAATATTTGCCAATGAAGCAACTGACAAAGGATTAATCTCCAAAACATACAAACAGCTTATGCAGCTCAATATCAAAAAAACAAATAACCCAATCAAAAAATGTGCAGAAGACCTAGATAGACATTTCTCCAAAGACACACAGATGGCCAAAAAACACATGGAAAGATGCTCAACATCACTAATTATTAGAGAAATGCAAATCAAAACTACAATGAGGTATCACCTCACTCTGTTCAGAATGGCCGTCATCAAAAAAATCTACAAACAATAAATGCTGGAGAGGGTGTGGAGAAAAGGGAACCCTCATGCATTATTGGTGAGAATGTAAATTGATACAGCCACTGTGGAGAACAGTGTGGAGATTCCTTAAAAAACTAAAAATAGAACTACCATATGACCCAGCAATCCCACTACTGACCATATACCCTGAGAAAAACATAATTCAAAAAGATACATGCACCCCAATGTTCATTTACAATAGCCAGGTCATGGAAGCAACCTAAATGTCCATCAACAGAGGAATGGATAAAGAAGATGTAGTACATATATACAATGGAATATTACTCAGCCATAGAAAGGAACAAAATTAGGTCATTTGTAGAGACATGGATGGACCTAGAGACTGTCATAGAGTGAAGTAAGTCAAAAAGAAAAACAAATATAGTATATTAACACATATAAGTGGAATCTGAAAAAACTGGTATAGACGATCTTATTTACAAAGCAAAAATAGAGACACAGACGTAGAGAACAAATGAGTGGATACCAAAGGGGGGGGATGGGATGAATTGGGAGATTGGGATTGACATATATATATTATTGATACTACGTATAAAATAGATAACTAATGAGAACCTACTGTATAGCACAGGGAACTCTACTCAGTGCTCTGTGGTGACCTAAATGAGAAGGAAACCCAAAAAGAGGGGATATATGTATACATATAGCTGATTCACTTTGCTGTACAGTATAAATTAACACAATACTGTAAAGCAACTATACTCCAATTAAAAAAAAAAAAAACAAACAAAACCTAGGTCTGTACGACTAGCTCAGGGCTTGGAAATAGGGCATCAGAGGAAGTAGTATGTACTGTCCCTACCTGTTGAAAAGATGGCTCTTCTAAGTTGTTTAGAAGCAGTCTTTTCCACCTGGGGAAGCAGCTTACCTGCTTACCTGGGGAAGCACTTTTCAAACATGGAAGTTTATATTAGTAGTAAAGGTGTATTTTCCTGTTGAAAAGCATGATGGTTTGGAAGAGCATGAAGGAAAGTGTGAAATCTACTTTTCATTCGTAGTTTTCGAAGACCCCTTTGGCAAACAATGTCCTTACTGCTGGATCTTTTCTCTTAGAGATTTTCGGTGGATCCATATGCCTGAGCATTTAGCATTGCCCCACTTCACACAGCACGTGACCAGTGACTGACAGGGGTGACGTATAACAGCTTGGTAAACTTGCGGGATGAGATGCGTGGCGTGGAGGTGTGCCTACTGTCCGCAGAGCTCCCATGGGGGATGGAGCAGTTTTCCTTCAGACATTCGTGATCTGATCCTGCACAATTCCTTGCCTGGCTCCTTCCCTTCCCAGTCCCACTCCCTGACCCCCTGAGGGTTCTTCATAGGAACACTTCTTAATAAAGCACTTTTACACAAATTCTGTCTCAGAATTTGCTTCTGGGGAACCCGACCTTCAACACTAAGTTTGCCTCAGGCCACACTGTGTAAAATAAATGATCTGAGCTTCTAGAGCTTCCTGACAAATCACAGTCCTGGGGGTCTTGTTTTGTTTTTCGTTCTTTGTGGGGGAAGGGTGTCAGGCCCTAGCTAAATCCTGGGGACATTTTCCCCTCACTCAAAATCAAAAAACAATACTCCTGGAATAAAATGTCCTTATCGATTTTCCAAGGTTTCTTTTCTTTGAATAGGGTAGCCACAAAACAAACCACACGGAGCAGCACATTTTGTCAGCAGGGTCCAAGCAAATAAGGACAGGATTTCCAAGCACTCTCAACAATTCCACTCAGTCGCCCTCTCAGACTTCTCTGGAAACTCCAGGCCACATCCTCTTTTCAAATAATGCTCTCAGGGGACACACTGCAGTGTTTAAGTGTGTTACGTGGAGTGAATGGCAAATACTGTACTACCTTCAAATTGAAATGGCCAACTAAATATTCTTCAAGTCATAGGTTCATAAATCCTATCATGTCACTGTTCAGAATCCTCCAATGGCTTCCCATATTACTCTCAGAAAAAGCTAAAGTCCTTCTCTACGTGATCTTCTCATGATTTTTTGTCCCTCCACCTTCACCCCAATCTGGCCTTCTTGTTCCTTAAACATATCAAGCATGCTCTGACCTCAGGGCCTTTGCACTTGCTATTCCATCTGTTATTGCACTCTTCCCATAGTTATCCACATGGCAGTTATCCTCTTTGCCTTCAGGTCTCTTCTCAAGTGTCACCTTATCCCTAAGACATTCTCTGACCATTCTATTAAAAAAAATAGCAACTCACCTAACACTCATAGCTCACTCCCTATATCCCTTATCTTACTTTGATTTTGTTGGTAGAACTTTTGTCTCCATCTGAAATGCTTTACTTTGCTTGTTTATTTGTTTATGATCTGTCTATCCCTATCTGGAATGTAATTCCATGAGGTGAGGGTCTATGTCTATTTTGTTCACTGCTGTATCCCCAGCAATTGGAACAGGGTAGGTGTTCAATAAATATTTGTTGAATGAGTGAATGAATAAATTAATGTGTTTACATTAAGTCATTTTCTTCCTTAAAGTGTAATAATCAGATACAGCATTCAATATCATGTTCACAGATTTGTTTTTCTCCCCCTTTACAAATTTTTTTAACTTAATTTAAAATATTTTTCTTTATAGGTATTTTAAAAATTATAAGCCCCTCCTCGCAAATCAAACATGATAGAGATGTATGAAGAAGTGATTAATAATCTCTTATAATCCCACTCCCTGAGGCAGCCACAATTAAAACCTTTTTTCCTTATGCTCATACAGATCTGTATAGGTGTAGGGCTGACTTGTCTTTAGACTACTGGACTAATACTAAACATCAGAAATATAACTTTCAGTATGGTGGTTATACCATGGTGGCAGGAATTCTAAAATCAGATTGCCTGGATTCAAATGTATTGGCTTTGCAAACTCAGACGTGTTACTTAATATCTTGATGCCTGGCTTTGCCCTTATAAAATCAAAGTAATAAGAGAACCACTCCATAGACTTGCTGCGGGATTAAATGACTTAATTAAAACACAACCAAAACTTAGAATAGTATACATTGTACTGTAAGCACAATGTATATTACCTTTTTCTTGCTGTGGGATTAAATGACTTAATTAAAACACAACCAAGGGCTTCCCTGGTGGCGCAGTGGTTGCGCGTCCGCCTGCCGATGCAGGGGAACCGGGTTCGCGCCCCGGTCTGGGAGGATCCCACGTGCCGCGGAGCGGCTGGGCCCGTGAGCCACGGCCGCTGAGCCTGCGCGTCCGGAGCAACACAACCAAAACTTAGAATAGTATACATTGTACTGTAAGCACAATGTATATTACCTTTTTTTTTTTCCCACTTAACAGTAGATCTTGGATATCCCTCCAACAAAGTACCTATATAGTTAACTCATCCTATGAATAATTGTGTAGAATTTCCTGGTATGGATAAGCCAGGGAAATAATTTTGTTCAGTCTTTCCCCTATTGATAGACATACAGATGTTTACCAGTACATACAGTGCTGCAATAAATATGTAAGACTGCAGGTTTTTGAAAATTGGTGTATTATTTCTCTAGGATAAAAATCTCAAAAGTGAGATTGCTGGGCCAAAAGGTCTATGGTTATTTAATTTTAATAAAAATTACCAAATTACTTTCTAAATTACTGGTAATAATCCATGCACCCACAAATAATATATATCTGCCCCTTTTCTGCATCTTTACCAGAACTGGATACTGGGACTCTTTTAAAGTTTTGCCAAATGGTAATCAAGAAATGGGATCTTGTTTTTATTTTAAATTTCTAAACTATTAATAAAATTGATCATTTTCTCATATATTTATTAGCAGTTTTCATTTCCTTTCCTATAAAATACCTGTTCATATTTTTTATTCCTTGTTCAATAGGATTTTTTAAAAATCAGTTTGTGTAAAAAGAACAAAAGAACACTTTATTACATGTGTTATAAAATATTTACTTTTCCCAGTGTCTCATGTTTGTTTTGGGACTTTGGGATATATTGAATCCTTTTATTTTCTGCTTTCATATAGTCAAATATAGTTCTTTTTACTTTATGGTTTTAGGTTTTTCTGTATTTCTAGTCTTTATAAAGAAATTCTTTCTTAGTACCAAGTAGTAAAAATATCTTCTTAAATTTTGTTGAATGTGTTTATTATTTTATTTATAATATTTAAGGTCTTCAATCCACGTGAAGTATATTTGTGTGTATATGGGAGGTAGGGGTACAACTTTTCTTAAAGATGAATGGATAATTAAGTCAGCACCATTTATTATACAAACCATTCTTTGTCCATTTATTTATTAAGTTCTCAAGTATATCTTGATCTGTTTCTGGGCTTTCTATTCTTCCTGTCAGTTTTTCTAGTCCTGTGCTAAAACCATCTGAATTACAGTTGTCTTATTTTTTTACTGTTATTTTTTGTCTTCAAAATTTTTTCAATTTACTTACTGCATTTTCTTTTTTCAACTTTATTGAGGTATAATTGACAAATAAAATCATAAGATAGTTAAAGTGTAATATCATGATGAGTTGACATATATATACATTGTGAAAGGATTCCTCCCATGTAGTTAATGAACACCTCATCACCTCACATATTTATCCTGTTGTGTATGTGAGGGAGAACAGTTAAATTCTACTCTCTTAGCAAATTTCAGTTACGCAACATAGTGCTAACGACTATAGTAACAGTCATTTCATGCTTTCATAATTAGTAAGGCAGGCCCCTCTCAATCCTTCTTTTAAAAAGTTTAGTTACTTTCAGATATTTAATCTTGTATCTTGATTCTAAAATAAATTTTCCCAGGTTTTTCCTGCTGGAAGTCAGGTTGGAATGGCAGTACATTAATCTTATTTATTTGGGAATAATAGACTTTAAAATATTGAGTCTTTCTCCCATCCAAAAGAAAAATATCTCTCAATTTATGTAGATTTTATTTTACGTCTTTCAGAAAGATTTTACAGTCACTTCATATAGGTTTTATACCTTCCTTTTAAAATTTATTCCTAAGAATTTTATAGTTTTTGTCACTATTATAAACTGAGTATTTTTCTTAGTCTCCATTCTTAACTGATTCTTAGCAGACTACAGGTTCCTTATTTCATTATGTCAGATAGAAGAAGCACCTCATTCCCAGCATTGTCAAAGTATCAAAGTATCACTGACATTCTTTTTTCTTTTAAAATTTAGCTCTAAAAGAGCTAATAGTTCTAGCTCTAGAAGAATTACAGTATGTTTTGAAAGCTATTTCTGCTTTATATCATGTGCTTTATATTTAACTCATGGTTTTCCTTTGCCAGAAAAGTTAACAAAGTGCTTAGTCTTTAGCTATGAATCAAAAAGAAAATATTTATGAAGGAAACTCTAGATATGCAAATTTGGAGTTGGACATAGGATTACGTTTGAAAAGGCTGCTTATGTGACTAGTATCTGTCACTTTTACTGTATCCATCTATAGATCCTCCCTTCAGTAGTGTTGATACTTTCATAACTCGGTCCTCTGACTCAGGCATAATGACAGATAGGGAGGTAGAGAGAATTCTACTTGAGGATAGACTCTTGGCGGAATCCACCCAGCTGCCAAGGCTGACTCTGAAGATGTGGAGAGGGGAGGGAGGTCCAGAGGGAGTGTCACACCAGCTTCAGTCATGATCAACCATCTGTCAAAGCTACAGGGTCCAAGGGGAAAGTGGCCAGGGACCTTCTACTGATGAAACTCTGCAACAGGTAATTAGAAGTGATTCCCAGGTCAGGACAGCCATAGGCATCATCCAGGAAACTTCTCCAAAGACAGTAGTGCCTCAGTCAACTGTACTGGACTCTAGGGCATGTCTCTAGTTCTAGAGGGGAACAGAGTAGTAAACAGGGTACTGACTGGAACTTAGGAACCAGGATGAGGCATAAGCCAGTGCCATCAACTGAGGCTCAAGTGGGCGGAGCAACAGGAGGCCCAGCTTAGTGATAACACTAAGTGGTGGTCTGGGAAGAGCTCCTGAGCCCAGGGGATCTGGCCTCTTAGTCGCTTGACCTCTCCACCTTCAATGATTTTGTTTTTCACCCTACCCCAGCCACTCACTCACATCATAATAGCTAGACCGTGTCATTATCAATACCTGCAACTCCTCCATAATCTCAATGCCCACTATTTGACCACCGCCTCCTCCCTTTACCTCCTATCATCACTCCTTCTGTTACCTGAGTGGCAGGTATCTTTCACCCTCACCAGATGGCGATTCCTTTGTATTCTCACTGTCCCTCATGCCCTTCATGTCCTCTCTTCCTTCTTTACCCATTAGAGTCCCACAGGCAACAATTATAATGACTCTCTTGTGTATTGGTTTGACTTACTTGCTCTTTCTCACCTCAGTGTACTCATCTAGCAAAAGCACAACTCTCGTCTGGCTGCATATCCTTCTCTGATCTACTCTCCATTCTTCTTCCTTCTGTTCTGTGCACCAGGAGCTGCCCTTTTTAGAAGCTTCAGCATGGCTTCCTTACCCTTTAGCTACCAGTTAGCAATGAGAGGCACTGGCAAGACAGTGGAGGGCAGGCGAAAGAGAGGTAGGGATATTAATTCCCTGCTCCCTTCCTGTCAGTCTGCAGCTCAGCATTGGCTGAGTTTCTCTAAGGCCACAGTTCCAGATCGACAAGCTCTTTTCCTGCAGCCGTACCACTCACAGGGTTCTGATGACCACGCCTCCTCTTGCCCTTTCAGCCTTGGGGAAGCAATGGCTCCCTGCTGCCGCTAACCCTAGGATGCCTCATCATCCTTGTTGGTTCTCTTAACGTTGCCCACACCTTTGAAGACTGTCCCTCCGTTAAACTGTCTTCAATCAACTCCTCTTGAGAGTCACTTCACTTTTCTCCCTAGGTTAAATCCAACTGAAAACCTACTCTGTGCCTGCACCTGTATATGTAGCTCAATACGACTGGAGAAAAACCACAAACTCTTGACAAGTTGCACTTTAAATTTATGACCAGGAACCACAACTGGGCCCCTACTGGCTACAGATGAGCATACCATTTATACAAATTCACTCATTCTCCCACTCTCAAACGACTTTTTTCTCTTCTGAAACCCCAAAGCCTCATCCTCCTCTTTAATCTCAAGAGATGATTTTATTTCCTGCTTCACTGAGAAAACTGAAGCATCAGAAGAGAACTCCCCTTAACTTCATCACACCATCTCATGTACCCACCAATCAGCATCATCTCCCATATGCTCAGCTTTCCTGCCTGTTACCACAGGTGAACTATCTGAACTCTCTACAAAGCCAGTCTCTGTACTTGTGGACGGGACCTAGACTCTCTCATCTAATCAAGGACATTGCTCTAGCAGTTTTCCTTTGTCTCTCCCATAGTATTGATCCTCTTTCTCTTTGTTGGATCATTCTCATTAGTCATACAGGCATGTTTATATTTCTACCATTTAAAAATCAGCCATAGGGCTTCCGTGGTGGCACAGTGGTTGAGAGTCCGCCTGCCGATGCAGGGAACACGGGTTCGTGCCCTGGTCCGGGAAGATTCCACATGCCGCGGAGCGGCTGGGCCTGTGAGCCTGCGCGTCCGGAGCCTGTGCTCCGCGACGGGAGAGGCCACGGCAGTGAGAGGCCCGCATACAGCAAAAAAAAAAAAAAAAAGAAGTCATGGATGGAATTTACTTGGTTCAACAATTTCTGTGACCCATTTTATTCTACTTCACTTACTTTTAGGTATGGGATAAGAATCACCAATCCATATCCTAACCAGGCATACAAATTGTCCTTTTCTCCTGGTTAAGCCTTTGCTGAACTTTTAAGCTGCCTGCTTCCAACTCCAGACCAATAATTCCTTCAAATTTAAGGATTGCCTCTGGAGATAATGGACAGTTTCACACCAATATAGGAACACAGCAGAACTTAAAGCTAAAATATGACTCAATATCAATTAACTCAAGACCAAGCCATGTTAGGCAGACTATTATCTATAACATCATCCATTATTTAATGGAACAATGCATTAATGAACTGCAGTCCTTGGCTATGCTTCCCTCTGTTGACCAACAAACACAGAAGGCTACAAATAAGAAAACAGTTTATTTGGGATCTTAAGAATTGCAATTTGGGAGACACAGTTTTGGATAAAACCTAAAGCATATTCTAGGGAAGAGTAAGAGTGAGGGGCTTATAAAGGTAAAAGCCATGAGGCTGTACTCTGACACAGAAAAGAAATATTTCTCCTCAAGGGATAGGCTATTATGAGTTATTTAGGGTAAGGGTCTGATAAGTATCTTGAGTTTCTGGAACATTGTTTTGGATGCCTATGTTAAGACAATAAGTGTTCAAAAATCAGGTTCCACCCAGGCTAAGATACGCATAAGTCACATGTCCTCAGTGGCCTCCCAGCCACATATTAGAGAGCTCTCTTAGCAATACTGACTCCATTTTTATTTTCCTTTCACATTTCCCCCTTTTGATTAAGATCTTTCTTTAGAAAGCATTGATGATCAACCATTTGGTTATATGGCATCGGCATCTACTTCCCAGCACTGAGAAGTCTCATTCCCAGAGAGTCATATCCCACGGAGGAGAGAAAAAGGTGGTTGTGTGAGAGGTACACTGTTAGAGACTTTATGGCCACATTTGAACAACAAGGAGCCATCTAAGGAGTGAGTCTTAGACGGCATTCAAAATAGGAGAAGTTCATGATTCTTCATTAGGAGGAATCTTATAGGAGTGGTTAATCATCTCCAGACATTGAGCTATCATTATTCCTGTGGAAGGCATCATAGTACAACAACAAGAAATACAAAGTATCAACATTTTAAAAACAATAAAGAATGAACAAGTTAGAATTATGATCAGTATAATTAGTTACAATCCAGATCTCTATAAGGCACCAAGTCCAGAGGGGAGCCAACTGAAAAAGATGTCAGGTTCAAAGCATCTTTTGCAGTTTGAAATGTCTCTGATGATGTCATCGGGTGTTTAGGTAAACTCTCTGAATTTCTCATACAGCAATAGTCATGAGGATTGTCTATACATGAGCAGTTACAGTGATTTCTCTGAGGTTTTTATCAAGTTGTCCAATTTTAGCTTGCATGGCTTCAGGAAAAGGGCAATTTTAGTTCTCAATGATTCCAAGGAGAAAAACTGGAAACATTAGTATGGAGAGTCATAGCCACATATTGGAGGAAACTAGAAGGATTTAGGACCTGGTTCAGTTTACAGGTAAATACCAAAACCTCAAAGACAATTGACAGCACTAAAATCTAATACCCACAAATGTATTTTACTGAAACATAAGTTTTCTCTCAAAACTAACCCTAATTTCTACCAAAAGTAGTCAAATTAAGACTTATTTGCTTACAAAATAAGTTTGTTTTCAATAAACTTGGCCTGATTATTTACATAAATGTAATAAGAACAGCGATTGATCATATAGGCTCTTTTAAATCTGCTTTGTTGGAACTTTTCTTAAAGAATCTTAGCTTGAATTTTTAATAGTCTCTTGAGGCCAGGAAAGCCAGTCCAAGTACTTTCCATCAGACTTTGTCTGCAATACTTATAGACTTGGGTGAATTACTCTCTTCTTGAGGTACTCCAAATATCTTGAGGTTCCTGTACCTGCCAGGAAGTGACCATCCTCATTCACCTGGTTAGGATGCTGGGAATCTTGAAAGCAAGGTACCAGGCTGCTTTTCCAAGGGGCTTTATTAGCTCCATAAAGTCAATCTTAGTTCCTTCAAGGTGCATGATCATATCTGAGTTTATGTATACTTAAAGTCAAAGCCTTGGTAATATAGCCAATGTTTCTAATCATGTCCTGTTATAAGGAGAATGGATTCCTATTGAAGTTATGCAATAACTATATTGCCATGAAAATAAGAATACTTACTAAGAGTTTCTGAATTCTGGAGGGATCAGGTAAGGAGAAAGAGATATATGTTTCATCTTCATTTACAAAGGTATACTTTATCAAATTGCTGAAAATCACAGATAGTTTGAGAGAAGAAGTTTCCTTAAATCTGGAAAAGCAAAACATAAAAGAACCAGCAATGTTTAAAACAAAAAGTCATTATAATTAGTTCTTGACCTTGACCTTTTGTTAGCAGTTTTATGAAGCCATTAGTTTTCCCATTAGGCATCTCTAATTTTTTACCCATTTCAGTGGTATGATCCAAAAGTTATCAGAAACCTGTATTTGTCAAAAAATCCTTTCTATGAATTTTCTTGAAGATGAAGCATTTTTGCAAAAACATCAGAGTAAAACAATAACTGCCTACAAATGCTAAAAGACCTAAAAGACAAGAAATTTTGACAAGAAAATTTGATTATTTCTGTGGCATACAACATTTAAAAATAATAACTAGAATTATGACTGATATTATACCAGGACATATCAGATTTTCAGGAATTTCACATAGCTTCTGAAACACTTATAACATATACCTTTACAGACACAACATAAAGAAGGCTTAGTATAATTTCTTGTTTGACAATGCTTCCCATGTAATTTAACATATCAAATAAGCCTAATTAGCTTAAAATCTCCCTTTCCATAAAGAGAGCAATCTTTGAGATATTTCAACAGCCCTCTGAAACATCTCATATCTCAAAGTTAGTTCTAAGTCAAAAAGACTTCAGTTAGAATTTGATTTGGGGACGTTTGTCAAAAAAATCAAAAGTTTTTTAAACACTTGGTCAAATAGAATCATAGATCACTGTGAAACAATGCTTAGTAATCCGTTTAACCAAAATAACAATTAAAGACCTCATAGGCAAATACAGAAAGTTCAAAATACAGTTCTGAGGAAATCTTAGCTCTTTCAATATCCAGAGGACAAGGTTTACTTAAGTATTCAAAGACCTGATAAAGAACATAGAACATAAGAGATTAACTTGACAAGACATAAAACCTCTGTTGTTTCTTTTTTTTTTTTAAGGTGGATTACTTGAAGGCAAAAAAAAACAAAACAAAAGACAAAACAAACAAACAAACAAAACCTTTCATAATCTTTTATTATCAAAAGCAGGCCAATAGAAAAAAAACCAGAGAGAAAAACCAAATTTAAATTTTGTACCAGCTTACTTTTGATTTTAAAACTCATTTGCTTAATTAAATTTATTCTAATTTTAGCAAGTTCTGACCACACATAAAATTCCTTTCTAAAGATTCCTTTTTTTTTTTTTTTAACAAACCTTTTACAACTTCTATGGCCATTTTATTTGTCCCTTGTTTTCTTTCCCATTTAGAAATTACCAGCTTTGGGACAAATTCACTTTCTTTTCCCTTAACAAAATGCATTTCCATTCCTTATACCTTTAAAAAAATTTCCTTGCATGGAAGGCTTTTCTTATTAATTCTAGTAGTTTTAATTACATATATTAATTTAGATTCTTAATTCTTTGAAATCTTAATTTTTTTAGTGAAAATAAAGGAGTAAACAATTGTGAACTGTATTAACATTTTGGGGCTTGGCGAATTTACAAATGCATTTTATAATTTTTAGAACCATATGCTACTTTATAATACAATCTTTCAATAACACACAAGGTATACATATTAACTAATAGACCCAGGCACATTCGTCTTTCTGTAATAAGAGGTCAAAAGTAAGTAACCTTAGACTTGTTTAGCAATTTAATATTTCAGTATTTTATCTTATTTGGAAATGACCTAGACATTCAATGAATTCCCATCATTTAACTTAACTTAACAAAACTCTGACGTTTCAAGTTACCAAAAAGATTTGGGGAAACTATTTTTAAGTAGACATACAATAAAACATAATTAATGTTAAAGAGTTCACCTAAAACTCTTATCCCATTTACATTTAATTTGCCTATGATAATTCATCATACCAAGTTATTTTTCTTGCAGACAAATTTTATTACAGATAATGTAAACTTATTTGACTTTTAGTAAACCTAGGTACAATAAAAGTATTATACTTAATGTTGATAATTCTGAAGACATATTTGTATTAATTAAACCAACAAACTTAAACTGGCTTTAACACCAAATATTTTCCCAGATGACTTGCATCTGAAATTCATTTGGGTTAGTTTCTATTACATTTCTGAGAGTTTTATATAGGCACTTGCTTTTTTAAGCCAATTAAATAAAGTTCTTTCACAAATTAATTTTGGCAATACCACCCAGAGGTTAAAAATACCATATCTATAATGTACATACATAGACATACATGCATACAGGTAGGCATAAAGATCTCATAGTTTTCATTTTAAAACTTTTGCCATGAATCAGGTATAATATAAAACTCATCAGCTTATAATAACAATTGGAATAAATTAAGTCCACTCACTCAGGTAGCTAAAGTCTTTTACTATTTGTGGAGAAGACTTTTAAGATCTGTATTGGCCCTTGACAAGAAATTTAAGGAAGCTGTTTGTGCAAGAGAGTCCTTTTAGCATTTTGTGTTTAAAAAGGCTTCTTTTCCTCCCTTTTTTTTTTTTTTTTTTTTTTTTTTCAGTCTTAGGAATTGAAGATGGTCTAGATAAGAGTTCCCAGAGAGGTTACAATAGTTTTGAAATAAATAAGGGAGGTCTGGGGATCGATGAAAAGGAATGGGTAGAATTTGAACTGCCTGTAGGGCTGTATTTCCAGTTTTGCAAAGATTTGTGAGATATAACTTCAATGCCATCATAGGCTAATCCACCCATCCAACCACATCACACATGGTTTTAGAAGAGGCTGTCATTACGGGGGGTGAGAGGTGGAGGCAGCATGGCTAACCTTCTGCAGGAACTCAATCTCCATTTTATAAAAAGGAGGTTCAGAGAAAGATGGATAGCAAGAAGGAGAGCATTATGGTGGACATTCAGAGGAGCAGGAAGCAGCACAGGGAACTGGAGAGAGAGAGAGAGTTCTCAGAAGCCTCAGAGGATTTTTCCAGTTTGGAAATCCTTTGAGATAATTGTAAGTGGGTTTCTCTAAGGAAGCAATAGTGGATTAATTATTATGTTTGGAGGCCTCAAAATACCAATTGACATATACTTCCCATTCTTGTTTTTTTGCAACCTTTTGCTAATTGACTACACAGATAGACTAATTTTGGAATTTCAAAGGAGCCCCAAGTCGCCAATTTAACTGTAAATCATTCCAGGTAATCATAGTCCAGCAAGACAAATATTTGCAGGAGGAGGGCCTGTAGTTCTTGTACATAAAACCATCAGAAGGGCTTCCCTGGTGGCGCAGTGGTTGAGAGTCCGCCTGCCGATGCAGGGGAACCGGGTTCGCGCCTCGGTCTGGGAGGATCCCGCATGCCGCGGGGCGGCTGGGCCCGTGAGCCATGGCCGCTGAGCCTGCGCGTCCGGATCCTGTGCTGCGCCGGGAGGGGCCGCAGCAGGGAGAGGCCCGCGTACCGCAAAAAAAAAAAAAAAAAAAAAAAACCATCAGAAGTTCCAGGAGGAGGCTGCTCTGTAACCTTACCCTTAAAGAGTAAACCTCCCATTATTCTAAGAGTAATTACTCACCAGAACAGAAGCTTGCAATAGAGGCACTCCAATAAACTAGAACCTCTACCAAGACAGGAGTTTTGGGTACAGCAGGACTCACCGCCATGACCTGGGACCACCCGGGGCACAATAGAGTACGATGGACTCTTGTAGGTACCTTACTTGAATCTGTGATGGTGCTGGAGGCGATGGTGTAGGTCATGCTGTATCCCATTTGTCTGACACTATTTAATGTTGACCAAGAAACATAAAGGCTGCAAATAAGAAAAGAGTTTATTTGGGTCTTAGTAACTGCAATTTGGGAGACATTGATTCAGGTAAAACTGAAAGAGTATTCTGAAGAGAAAGTCAGGGGCTTATAAAGAAAAAAGCCATGGAAGTGGTTTTTTGTCACAAGAAAGGAAATATTTGTCCTTAACGGATAGACTGTCATGAGTTATTTTAGGGTAAGGGTCTGATAAGTATCTTGAGTTTCTGGAACATTGGGGAGATGTTCTGGATGCCTGCATTAAGACAATAAGTGGTCAAAATGTCAGAATCTATTTGTACTGAGATGTGCATAAGTCACACTTCCTCAATGGCCTGCAGGCTCCACTTTAGAGGGCTCTCTTAGCAATACTGACTCCATTCTGATTTTCTGTTCACACCTTGCAACCCACTGACTAAGCAGTAAACAGGTATAAGGTCATATCATAAGGAAGTTCCTCCAAAAGTTATAACTAAATTTGATTTTAACAAATAATTAGATAATCTTAATATTTTCCAGAACATGTCTTAAAGAGAGGTTCAGTAGAGGAAATTTAGGTAATAGAATTCCTATCATTCCAGCTCCTCTCTAAAATAAAATGATTCAGCTTTCAAGAAAGGGGTCTTCGAAGGAAGCTCTTTTTGCCCAGTTCATCTCTCTTATCATTGAAGCTAAAGAGAATTCAGCAGACACTGAGATAATTCTAAACAGACCCTTTTTGGTACTGGATTATCTCACTTTCGAAATAATATCCCAGCTACCTCTGACAATCAAGCAGAATTCCAAAACCCTTCTAGAGAACAGGAAAATTTCAACGCACTCTGTGTCTTCAGAACTCATTTGCTTTTAGAAGGAAGAGCTCTCTTTATCATCATTTTAGAAAGGCATGCTGAAATGTCTGTCATTTTGGAATTTCTATTTATTCTGTATTAGATTTTTAGTTTTGAGTTCTCAAAATAGTATTGTAAAAATGGCTACTTGTCCAGTTTTCCTGACTTTGGGTGGGGGAGTGACTACTTTGGAAATTTATTAAATCTAGACTAGAACCTTACAGCACCGTTTACTACAGAGAGGAATTTGGTAAGGAGGGTCCATCTTATATGTCAAGTGGGTGATGGGAAGCGTTTACTGACAAAGGAAGCTGTTCTCTTAAGGAAGTTTCACCTACACACCAGTGCTACGGCACCACCTGTAAGCAAAACCTTAGATCAAACCTCCACATAAAAGAAGAATAAGATGGGAAATATGTCTTCCATCCTGTCCAAAGAGGCATCCAGCATGCCCTGCCTTTTAGGGAACTGCCTTGGCCTCCCTTTTGGAGAGTGCTCCTTAGGTGGTTGGGATAGAGGCAAAGTTCCTTTCTTGTGGTGGAGAATTGGCCTAAGCAAAACTGCTCATTAGTGCCGCCCACAACCAGGTGAGGCATCAAGAAAAGGCTGTCTCTTGGAGAGACTTTGGTGCCCTAAGCAGAGCAAAGACGCCCTTACAAGCACAGATGCCATGTCTGATTGGGAGCAAAGCTAGACTACGGTATGTGTATGTGTGTGTGTATGTGCACACACATAATGCCTGGTCCTCTCTTCCAGGATTCTCCCACATGACCCAAGGACAAATGGCTTGTCTAGGAGAAAGTATAATCTTTCTCAGTCTCAGTTTTCTTGACCATAAAATGGGAATAATAATAGCCACCCCATAGAGTGGTTGTGGAGGAATAAATGGGACACCACATTATAAATCGCTTAGCACAGTAAGCCTGGACTACAGGTTATCAATTATCATGATGATGATCTTACTTGTGGGCCCATATCCCATGTTTCCTCTGAGTTGACAACAGAAACGGACAAGAAAACTCTACTCAGCAAGTACAGAATCACTGTTTATACCAGGTTTGAGGCCAGTGTAAAAGCCAAAAGAATGTTGTAGTTAAAGAGAGTCCAAATGTAACCATAGCTCTTCTGAATTCCCCAAGGGGATACTCAAGGTGGAGCTGTCACAGAGAGTTTGTGACTAGACCATTGTGTAAAAGCCAAACAAACTGCGTGCTTTAGAAAGGAGTTCTTTTCACAAGAGCAATTGGCAGAGACTGATACAGTCAAGAGGCGAAGCAGGGTAGATTCTCACCAGGAAAGTGTGCTGGCAGCAGAGGCTCCTGGCAGAGGGCATGGAGCGTTATGCTAGGACGTCAGATCTGTGGGCTGCTGGGCCACATAAGTAGGGCCAGCAGGACAAAAGCTCACCAGGAAAAATTAATGGCAGTGGAAGTATAAGAACACCAGTTCCCAAGAAGCATGAAAGATCACGTGTGCTGTGGGACAGCTGGTTCCTTCAGTGTCTGAGATCATCGTCAGATTCAATCTTTTTCTGTAATAATATACCACCTCTATTAATTTACAGATTCCAGGGTGGGATAATATGGAAAGTACTAGATGCTGCGCAAATGGCCCCTTATATATAACTAGAAGTTAGGCGTATGGTAATTAGTTTGCTGTAACTAAAACTGTGAGCCGCATCAGTATCACGTCAATCTTGTACCTCACGGCATTAGACGCCTGAGCTATTTTATTTTATTAACTGTCTTTGGCAGCTACCCAATAATACCTAGAATGAAGCAGTCCCTTGCCCCCCACCCAGCCTCTCCCTGCTCCCATGTAGCCTATTAAGCTTGTTGAGCAATAAGGGCAGGAACAGGGAAAACTTCCTCACCTTCAGTCAAACCTTCCTTAATTGGGCAATTTATTTGCGTATTTCCAGTCCTGACGAAAGAGAAATGGCGTTTTGGCTTTTCCAGAGCATGCCCTAAGACTGCAATTCATTTATCTGAGTTCTTGCTTCTTAGTTACACATACGTAACAGCAAAGAAACAGGCTCAGCTAGGTGTACGTGTACTCTTCTTCATACTTCACCTTTCTTGCCTTTTCAGCAAACAGAGGTTTAAAATCATCAGTTTAAATAAGAAAACACTCGATGCTGAAATGTTTACCCTTTTATTCACCGGGGTCATTCAGACTTATGATTGAAACAATAGCCAAACATAGCTTTATGAGTGATTATATCTACACAAAGACATCCTTTATTTAAAAGAATATTATTTAGTCATAAAAAGAATGAAATAATGCCATTTGCAGCAACATAGATGGACCTAGAGATTATCATGTTAAGTGAAGTAAGTCAGAAAAAGGAAGGACAAATATCATATGATATCACTTATATGTGGAATCTAAAAAGAGATACAAATGAATTTATTTACGAAACAGAAATAAACTCACAGACATAGAAAACAAATTTATGGTTACCCAAGGGGAAGGGGGAGGGTGGGATAAATTAGGAGCTTGGGATTAAAAGATACACACAACTATATATAAAATAGATAGACAACAAGCCATTGCCACCACATAGATGGACCTAGAGATTATCATGTTAAGTGAAGTTAAGTCACACACAGAAAGACAAATATCATATGATATCACTTATATGTGGAATCTAAAAAGAGATACAAATGAATTTATTTACGAAACAGAAATAAACTCACAGACATAGAAAACAAATTTATGGTTACCCAAGGGGAAGGGGGAGGGTGGGATAAATTAGGAGCTTGGGATTAAAAGATACACACAACTATATATAAAATAGATAGACAACAAGGGTTGACTGTATAGCACAGGGAACTATATTCACTATCTTGTGATAACATATAATGGAAAAGAATCTGAAATATAGGGCTTCCCTGGTGGCGCAGTGGTTGAGAATCTGCCTGCTAATGCACGGGACATGGGTTCGAGCCCTGGTCTGGGAAGATCCCACATGCCGCGGAGCAGCTAAGCCCGTGCGCCACAGCTACTGAGCCCATGTGCCACAACTACTGAGCCTGCGCGTCTGGAGCCTTTGCTCCGCAGCAACAAGAGGCCGTGATAGTGAGAGGCCCGCGCACCGCGATGAAGAGTGGCCCCCGCTTGCCACAACTAGAGAAAGCCCTCGCACAGAAACGAAGACCCAACACAGCCAAAAATAAATAAATAAACAAATGTGGGGTTTAAAAAAAAAGAATCTGAAATATATGTGTGTGTGTGTGTGTGTGTGTGTAACTGAATTACTTTCCTGTACACCTGAATGTAACACAACATTGTAAATCAACTATACTTCAATAAAAAATTTAAAAGTTAAAAAATAAAAAGAATTCAAGTAAGACATTATTGGTGAAGTGATCTGAATAATTAGTTACACAAGTCTGTTT
Source organism: Physeter macrocephalus (assembly GCF_002837175.3). Classification (NCBI taxonomy): domain Eukaryota; kingdom Metazoa; phylum Chordata; class Mammalia; order Artiodactyla; family Physeteridae; genus Physeter; species Physeter macrocephalus. Next base: position 92,102,557 of record NC_041219.1, read on the forward strand.
ACAATGGAGAGCTTTTTTCACCTTTTGTTCCCACATGGTAGGTGCTCTTTAAAGATTTGAAGTAGATTTGCAGGACTAGGGGCAGTTGGTTCCCAAACACCTATGTATATGTTGACCCAGGATCTAATTTTCATTGGTCAGGGAAAAAAATGAGAAAATTAAGGATATTATAGTGAGCTTTTCATATATTTGAAATTATTCCATTTAAAGGACTGACCTTTGTTCTAAGGTTTTTGGTCTTCTTTGTATTTCCACACTTCTTTTATTTTTAATTGTACTTGTTCATGAAATTCACATTCTGGGAACCACTGCTGGAATGTCCAACAATATGAGAACCTGCCTCTAAGAACTGGCTGAGCTCACTATGTTCATATTGTACAGGCTACAGAAAAGCTGCCAGCTTTGGATCAATAACAATCTAGCTGATCTAGCTGAAAATAGCCCCAGTTGGTGTCTAGTCTCTCCTGGTCTATTAAATCTACTCCCTCCCCAAATCTGGACCATCACTAGGTGCCTCCATTTTAAAATATGGGAAACCTTAGCCCAAACTCATCCTTTATTTGAACCTAAGAAGAGTGAGTGTGTGCTGGGTAAACCATGCTGAATCCTGTATGACAGAATCATCCCTGAAGAATAAAAATGGAGGAAAATACACATTCTCTCCTCTCTAAAAAACAATGATCACCCACCTAAGAAACGCATAGGCAGGTGGCACCATTTTGATTCGGCTAGACAATTTCACACTCGTGAAGAAAACATTTTGGCAAAAAATTATTTTAATCAAGAAGTAAAATATAGACTTCCAATCTTAGCTGAGGCCACCTATTATAACCTACGTGAAAGTGCACTGGAAGGAAATCTCTCTATCCATTGCATTGTAGTAGTTTCGATACTCATTGGACCTCTTAACATTAAGCCTCAACGTGAGCACCTGTAACTGCAGCACATCTTGGGCTGAACTGGCTGGGAAAATGTATTCCCTAGAGGAAGGAAGAGCATGAGAATCCTCGGAGGAGAAAGACCCTGCTGGGACTCCGACTGGGACTCCAGCCCACATGGATTTCAGATCCTTTGACGTGTTTATGTTTCTACCCGTTTTGTATCATTGAGGAAAAGAAAAAAAAACCTCTCTCTTTATAGAAGATATTTTCAGATTGAAACTTTAGATAACTACAAGTTCTTTCACACTGAGGACAAGATACATATAAAACGGTCACTTTGATGAAGTCCTAGGAAAAAGTTAATGTAATTTTATAACCTTATCTGAGTATCAACAGCCATCCCTTATGCCCTCTCTTCCATAACCAGTTATCAGCTCTAGTTACATGGTAATCTTCTCAATGATTCTTTTGGCTAGGTTTTATACCATAAGGGAAGCTGTGCTTCTGAATTTGACACACAGAAAATCTTGGTGCTAGGAATTCTAAGGGATTGAAAGCAGTGATGATAAAACAGAAGCCCGGGGCAAGAGCTTGTGTCAGCCTCCTCTTCCTCCACCTTATGTTCTCCTATTTCCTACTACCCTCCTCCGTACACACCTAAGGTCTGAGGAGGCATCATTTAATGTGATGAATAATGGATTTTGAGTAGCTCTTCGATGCTCACAAAGTATGTTCACTTTCCTGATATATTTTATCATCGCAGAACATATGCTGCAGATATTCTTACTATCCTTAACTATTGATGAAGAAACTGAGGTTCAAAAATGGATCGCAACACCAAGAAATGTGGCAGAACTGGAAGTCAAATATCAGTTTTCTTAACTTCATATCCTGTGTTTTAAGTAGCACTTGAGGCTAAAGAAGTAACTGTATAGAGTCAGAGGAAAGAATCTCAACATTTTGGTTAAACATTCTTTCTTTTTTTTCCTCGAGATTTGTAATTCCCCAAGTTCCTAAAACATGGTTAAGAACAAAAAAACTGAAAACAAAGAATATAACCTGAGAATAGCAGAGACCTCCCATCCAGTTCTCCCCTTCTCTAGGGAGATTACAGCGAAGAGCAGGAAGGAGACAGTGGACAAGCCAGTAAGACTCTGAAAGATACAGGGAGATATAGAAAAACAGTGGTATTAACCCACAAGCTAAATCAGTGAAGCTGTGCCTTGGGCCTGGAGAAGCAGGCCAAGAAACCAAGAAGAGTGCCCTCTAAGGGTTAGAGAAGCTACATGAGGAAAAAACCCAATGACCGGTACCAACCTGCATCCTGGAACATCTTGCCACTCCCACATAGACAGTGTTTGAACAGAACAGACAAACCTACTGATTCTCAAAAGATGAAACAACTAAGACTCTGCAAACATTTGGGGAAAACTAACACCTTGAAACAAAGACCAAATTCAACAAATAAAATACCTTGAACAGAGTTAAAAGAGCTTACAAGTTTTTAGAATACACATAAAAATATCTCTGAAAAGATGTAAGCTATTATAACTAAAGCATTAACTGAATATTGTAGAAATTAAAAATTTGATCATCAAAATTAAAAGGTCAATTTGGGAACTAAATAGTAGAATAGACACATATGAACAGCATTTTGAAACACCAAGCTGACGAATTCTCTCAAAACATAGTGGAAGGGACTTCCCTGGTGGCACAGTTGTTAAGAATCCGCCTGCCAGTGCAGGGGACACAGGTTTAATCCCTGGTCCGGGAAGATCCCACATGCCGCAGAGCAACCAAGCCCATGCGCCACAACTACTGAGCCTGTGCCCTAGGGCCCGTGTGCTGCAACTACTGAGCCCGTGTGCCACAACTACTGAAGCCCATGCGCCTAGAGCCTGTGCTCCACAACAAGAGAAGCCACCACAATGAGAAGCCCGCGCACCACAACGAAGAGTAGCCCCTGCTCACCACAACTAGAGAAAGGCCACACAGAGCAACGAAGACCCAGCACAGCCAAATTAAACAAAGAAAACCCAAAAACCAGAAAACAAAACAAAACAAACAAAAGAACAAACAAAGAAAAACATAGTGTGAAAAGACAAAGAGAATATGAAAGAAAAATTAAGAAACAAGAAGGACTGACTCAGCGATTCCCAGAGCCATTTGATAGGGGTTCTGGAAAGAGAGAACAGAGAGAATGTAAAAGAGGAGATAAATGAGGAATTAGCAAAACAAAGTTTCTCAGAGAAAGAAGATATTCATGTTGGTATCCACCAGGTTCCAAGTAGGACAAATGAAAAACAGAATTTACATCTAGATCCACCCTTGTGAAATTTCAGAATGAAAAGAATAAAGAGGGAAATCTAAAGGCTTCTAGAGTGTAAAACTCAGATGATCTACAGAAGAACAATGATCATATTAACATCACTCCTCATCAATCATGCTGAAATCAAGAAGAAATTGGAACAACATCTTCAAAGTTCTGAGGAAAAAATTTGACCCTTAAATTTTAACCTAGCCAAACTATAACTCAAGTGTGAACGCAAAGACATTTTTGTAAATGTAAGGACTCAAAAAATTTATCAAGCGTGAATCATCTTGGAAAAAAATTAGTGAAGAATGTACTTTCAAATAATGACAAATAAACCCCAAAAGAAGACACAGGTCAGAATGGCCATCATTAAAAAGTCTACAAATAACAAATGCTGGATGCTGGAGATGGTGTGGAGAAAAAGGAACTTTCCAACACTGTCGGTGGGAAGGTAAATTGGTGCAGCTGCCGTGGAAATCAGTATGGAGGTTCCTTAAAAAAGTAAAAATAGAGTTGCCATATGATCCTGCAATCCCACTCCTGAGCATATAGTTGGAGAAAGCTCTAATTCGAAAAAATACATGCACCCCAATGCTCATTGCAGCACTATTTACAATAGCCAAGCCATGGAAGCAACCTAAATGTCCATCAACAGATGAATGGATAAAGGAGTGGTATATCTATACAATGGACTATTACTCAGCATAAAAAGAATGAAATAATGCCATTTGTAGCAACATGGATGGACCTAGAGATTATCATACTAAGTGAAGTAAGTCAAAGACGAATATCATATGATATCACTTATATGTGGAATCTAAAAAATGATGCAAATGAACTTATTTACAACACAGAAATGGACTCACAGATACAGAAAACAAACTTATGGTTACCAAAGTGGATAGCAGGGGCAGGGGGTGGAGAGATGAATTAGGAGTTTGGGATTAACACGTACACACTACTACATATAAAATAGACAAACAACAATTTTCTCTTTTATCACTTGTACTTTTGATATTGTATCTAAGAAATCATCACTTAACCCAAAGTCATGAAGATTTACTCCTGTTTCCTTCTAAAAGTTTTATAGTTTTGGCTTTTACATTTAGACCTATGATCCACTAGGGTTTATATTCTAAGTGTTGTCACACAAACAGCTTGGGAGTTGAGGAGGGTGCCAATTAGGTCTTGGTAGGGTAGGGTCATGTGATGCCATTCAGCCATGGCACATTTGCTTTCTTCCAGCTCTGGTTGGAAAAGATTTGGAAGCTGTGAAAGAAAGTTATGTAGTGACCCATGGACTAAACCTTATTGTAGTGATTCTTCAATACAGTGTCTCACTACAAAAGTCATAATACCTTGGGATTTGGGGGACAAGCTCAGTTATAATTCCATAACCCAAGTTTTATTGATTCTTTGCTACAGACCAGTCAGTTTTCTAACTGATTAAAATTTCTTCTGTAATGTATTGATCTTCAAAGAAAATTAGTTTTCTTTCTGTGTACACATGGAATGAACAAATCATTCTGTACTCCAAAGCAAAACTTTGCTTGGACTCTGAGAGGTAAGTGTGGTGTTTATTCTCTTCTTTCCCTCTAGAACTCTGTTGCTAACCAGGAGCCTGTTCCTTTGTAGGTTTTTTACTGCCAGATTCTTGGCCTTGGTGTTCCCATATATGACCAGTTTGACACCCTCTATGAAACTCAAGATTGGACACTCCTGAGGAGCATTTCACATTGTCAGAATTCTGCCTTATTGTTGACGTATCTCAGATGATGAATTTTTTTCTCTGAACTCTTGAAATCTGTTTTTCTCAAGCCTCATGTGTATTTTATCTATGGCCCACAATCACTTTTTTGATAATTGGAACTTTGAGATGATGTAACTCCTTTTTCACAAGGTTCTTGCTATATCACCTTAACAAATAGGTTCCTTTTTTGATGGTCAAAATTCAAGCCAGGATAGCCTTCGGAGACTCCCAAGAGACAAAACTGGTGAGCAAAGGAAGTAAAAAGTACATCCTGGTGGCGCAGTGTTTAGGAATCTGCCTGCCGATGCAGGGGCCATGGGTTCAATCCCTGGTCCGGGAAGATCCCACATGCCGCAGAGCAACTAAGCCCGTGCACCACAACTACTGAATCTGTGCTCTAGAGCCCGCGAGCCACAACTACTGAACCCATATGCCACAACTACTGAACCCATATGCCACAGCTACTGAAGCCCGCGCGCCTAGAGCCGGTGCTTCACAAGAGAAGCCACTGTCATGAGGGTTTGAGCCCTGATCCAGGAAGATCCCACATGCCGCAGAGCAACTAAGCCCGTGTGCCACAACTACTGAATCTGTGCTCTAGAGCCCGCGAGCCACAACTACTGAACCCATATGCCACAACTACTGAACCCATATGCCACAGCTACTGAAGCCCGCGCGCCTAGAGCCGGTGCTTCACAAGAGAAGCCACTGTCATGAGAAGCCCGCGCACCACAACAAAGAGTAGCTCCCGCTCGCCACAACTAGAGAAGGCAGCGCACAGCAATGAAGACCCAACGAAGCCAAAAATTAGTTAATTAATTAATTAATTTAGAAAAAAAAAGTACATCCTATTCTCTTCAATTCCGTAATATCATGCCTTCATTTTGGTTTTGTAATCCACATTAAGAAAGCACTACCTATTCCTTCCATCTGGCTGGTAATTCCTTGGTCTTCTGCCACAATAATTCTACTCCTGTTTCTTTTGATTTGATGCTCACCAAATATTTTTCATTGTGCTCTACCCTAAAATTCAATGTTATTCAACAAATATTTACTGAGAATCTACTGTATGCGAAGTACTTCCTGGAAAAAAAAAAACTCCATATAGATACATTACTTACATATTTTTTGCCAGGTAATAATTTTCCTTTATTGGGTAATGATTGTTTTATCATCCTATAATAGCTCAAATAGCTCAAAAGTAAAACAGATGTATCTTGGTTTATATCATTTTATCAGCTTAATTATTTCATGAGTATAACAGTACATATCAATTGCAAATAAATACTTAGTATATATTCATTTTTTCATAAAAGCATATTGCTACAGTCTACAAAAAGGGACTTAGCTGTAGTTGCTTGATCTGCAATCTAATTTGTACAAGTATATGAAAAAGAAAATCAGATAATCCAAAATTTAACTTCTTTTCAGAAAGTCATAAGATATTGGTTATGAACTTGTGCTGCAGTAATTGATTTAGAATTATGACAGTGCTGTGTAAGCAGAGGATGCATTACTCCTTCACAATATTGTTGATGGTAAAATCATCTTGAATGGTAAATCTGTCTATGGGCCTGCTAGCCTATTGACTGTACTTCAAATTCTAGAACTTAGATATATTACTTCTCAACATACCTTTAATTTTTACCATTTTAACTAGGTCCTTCCCTTTTGAACAAGGTATGTCACAATCTGCTCAAAGAAGAGAATCAAATATACTTTATTCTTTTCTTGCTAATCAGTTTTGTCTCTTATGAAGCTCATAAATTCTGACCAAAAAGGGACAGAATATAGATCATGAATATGGGCAATTCAAGAGCAACAGCTTTATTTAAAAAAAAAAAAAATCTTTAGGTACAAAATTATATTAAAACTTTATGGATTGTCTACAATCAAGGCTTCCTCTAAGTGTATAAACATATACATGTCATATATTATATGTATGTTTATAATATAAATATATATTTAATATATAATATAAATAATACATATTTTTACAGCATCGTTTCTGTGACACTTCTGCTAAAAATGCATTACCTGAATGTAATCATGAGGAAACATCAGACAAAGCCAAACTGAGAAATGCTCAACAAAATAATTGGCCCATAACCTTCAAAAGTGTCTCAGTTATGAGAGTCAAGGAAAGACTGAGGAATACTGTTCTGGATTGAAGTCCACAACTAAATGTAACACGCACAATCTTGAACTGGATCCTATAACTATAAAGAATGTTACGGTAACAATAGGTAAACTTAGTTCTAATTCTTAGAAACAAAAGTTTCTGCGAGGGCTTCCCTGGTGGCGCAGTGGTTGAGAGTCCACCTGCCGATGCAGGGGACACGGGTTCGTGCCCCGGTCCGGGAGGATCCCACATGCCGCGGAGCGGCTGGGCCCGTGAGCCATGGCCGCTGAGCCTGCGCGTCCGGAGCCTGCGCTCCGCAGCGGGAGAGGCCACAAAAAAAAAAAAAAAAAATTTCTGCGAATTAGGTGAAAGTAATGTACCAGTGTTAATTTCTTGATTTTGATGTTTATATTGTAGTTCTGTAGGAGAATATCCATGTTTGTAGGAATTATACTCTAAAGTATTTGTGAGTAATGGTGCATCGTGCTGGCAATTTAAGCCCAAACTCGGGGGGGGGGGAGGTGGACTTATTTGTATTATTATTATGCAATATATTTCTGATCCTAGCGTATGGGTATGGTGACAGCAGAAAATCACTATTTAGCAGCGTGGCTGGCCCTGCTGGTAGCCTACCCAACTGTCATTTCTTTCTCCCATTCGTTCTTGCTAGTAGAACCCCAATTTCATTGAGATATGAGTCTTTTCTACCTCCAGGAGGTGAATTTTCATTGACCTAAGCCAGTCATGGTTTAAACATGAGCATGTGATATGTAATTCTGGCTAATAATACATGATACATGAAAGCAGGTCCGTTGGGGTGGGGATAGTGGCGCTTCAAGGACAGATTTTCCTTACAAGTAACAAAAGACCCACCGAGTAGAAATGGCTCTTCTTCTTCTATCTGATGAGGTCATGTCTATATGTAACACCTAGAATTACAGCAGTCGTCGTGCAACCATGAGGAGACAAGCCTAAGGAGAAAGCCAAGACAGTAAAGATGACAGAGCAAAAAGAGAAAAAAATCTACGTCCTTGATAATGCCATTGACTGCTAAATTAAGCACCCTGTAATCACACTATCCCCTTGCTTGTTATGTGAGAAAATAGATTTTTGCTTATTTTATATATATATTTGATATATATAATTATTTATATTCATGTTAACATATAATGTATATAATATATATTTATATCTTTATTAATGTCTTTGATTTTAAATCATAGTTATAGATTTAGAAGTGGCCTTAGAGGTCATCTATATTCTAGTCCAACCCTTTCATCTATTTATAAGGAACAGCTTAGACAAGTGAGGCATCTTGCCCAAGGTCAAAGTTAGTAGCTGATGAGATTCTAGATTCCAAGTCTTTGGATTCCTTTCTGAGTACATCATTGTGTCTACTCCTCTAAAAAGAATGAAGATAGTTCAAAAACTTTCAGGTCATTTTGACTGAGGGGAGGGACATTGGGTATCAAATTTCCTGACAGGGAATGACTGATTTTCATACAGTGGAAGATTAATTCTATCATTTTAATATGGGCTTCTGCCAGGGACAGACAATTTCTACACCAGAAACAATTTTCTGCCCAGATTCACAGAACTGCTGCAGACTTTTGCAAGAAACACTGGCTTTTATCTAATTTAAGTAAGTATGTGGTGATTGTTTTCCCCTAAGTAACCACAGGTATTTGGAGAGCCACATACAGATATTTAGGCATTATTTCATATAGAAAACTTTAGAGAAAGAAAGAAATTTTCATCTCTTGGGAAGTGACTTTTGAAAACAAAAATATGTAAGCGTTTACTTCTCCCTCTTTATGACTTTCACACCAAGGAGGCTACACTGAGAAAGACAGCAAACAACGACAAAGCATTATCTAAAGTAAAAGCAGTGCTGCTGGGAGTTATATATTTTGTGGCTTTAACAGTCTGCTTCCTTGTTTGAATTTGAGTAGTGTTGCCATTTTAACCACCTTAAATTTTGCATCTTTTCGACAGGTTTTTATGTCTTCAAAAATACAGCACTGTGGTTTGCAAAGATAAGGGCATTCTCTGGACATTTTGCTTTTCAGATACAAAGCATGATGATGCACATTTTTATGTTACTACCCACCAAAAATAAATATACTGCTATTTTTTGCTAAGCACATTGCTGATAAATCACTATAGATTAAAACAATCCCAGATTGAAAACAGTAGTTTTTTAAAGGTTAACAGAAATCGTATTCATACGGTATTGTTGCTTTAACAGCTCGATTTGCAAATAAAAGAACAATAATAATAATTTACCTCTAAAAAAAAAATAAAACAGCTTTATAGAATGTTTTCTTTCATGAAAACAGCACCACCGTCTGGAATCCTACAGCTTGTGCAATGAAAGAATTAAATTACAAGGTTTCGTTTTGTTTTGTTTTAGCTGGTAGAAAAGAAATTTGTCTCTTCCTGAGAGGTTTTACAGGTAAAAATAGTGCAAAAATAGCATTTTGTTATCAAGTTAGAAATAGCTGTATTCCTCCCCACCACCACAAGGCATCCATGTCCTCTGTGTCCTACAGAAATCAACTGATTTTAATGGCATCAGACTCTCACATGATTTCTTTTATAGCTAATGTTATTATAAAATTAACATTTCAACAAGGATTAATTTTATATGCTTTCCCGACTATGCATTTTCTCCACAATAGAAAAATGCTTTCTTTCTTTAACCTAATATTAAAGAAGCTGAATGTCCCAATTTCTTTGTTTTTTTTTAATTTTATTTATTTACTTTGTTTTTTGGCTGCGCTGGGTCTTTGCTGCTGCCGTCTGGCCTTCTCCAGTTGCGGCGAGCGGGGACCACTCTTCGCTGCGGTGCGCGGGCCTCTCACTGCAGTGGCCTTTGTTGCGGAGCACGGGCTCCAGGCTCACGGGCTTCAGTAGTTGTGGCTCACCGACTCAGTAGCTGTGGCTCGTGGGCTCCAGAGAGCAGGCTCAGTAGCTTTGGCGCAAGGGCTCAGCTGCTCCGCGGCATGTGGGATCTTCCCGGCCCAGGGCTCAAACCCGTGTCCCCTGCATTGGCAGGCGGATTCTTAACCACTGCGCCACCAGGGAAGCCCTGATGTCCCAATTTCTTACTTTTCTTTTCAAGAGTAGAGGTTAATCAGGGCACATGATGAAAAAAAAAAAATGGAACCAGTCCTCAAAAATCGAAAAATTTGTAAAATATTTTTAAACACTATACAAGTGTACAGAATTTATTGTTATCATTATTCTATAAATTCAAGGGACCAATAATAGCATGGCATTTATAAGTATACACATGTGAATCAAATACATCTGTTTAATAGTTTTACTCAACAGTATATAAAATTATGCGAACTTTAAGTTCTTTAGAAATGAAAACCACTATGTAATGTTTGGTAAAATCCCTGCTATTCTCATGAATGGAACAGAGCAATTGATTCAAGAGTCAAAAATTACGTCCAACACTCTAAACAATCATTTTCTTGTATTGTTGTATGAGGATGTTTCAATCAATGGCTTAATTGACATTGTTTTTTTATAAATCAGCCTTAAAACTGAACACTGCAGTGTTCCATTCAGTTGCCAAAGTCAGTCTCATCCTGCACTGAGCCGTGTGCATCCTCTAAAGTGGAGCCAAGAACAATTGTGTTTCCTGGAAAACAAAGGCAAAGATTCTCCAGCTATGTCAAATGAACACCACAGATAAACATGCTTTTATTTATTTATTTTTTAACATCTTTATTCGAGTATAATTGCTTTACAATGGTGTGTTAGTTTCTGCTTTATAACAAAGTGAATCAGCTATACATATACATATATCCCCATATCCCCTCCCTCTTGCGTCTCCCTCCCACCCTCCCTATCCCACCCTCTAGGTGGTCACAAAGCACCGAGCTGATCTCCCTATGCTATGCAGCTGCTTCCCACTAGCTATCTATGTTACATTTGGTAGTTAAACATGCTTTTATATCTATTCCCAGTATCACTCTTGCATTTCAATTCTCTAGTCTGTGAATATGTTACCAATCAGATCATTTGACACTCTTTTTTCCTTTACCACTATTATTTTAATGACACTTAACCTAGTGCCTAACAGTTCCTGAGCACTTACAGTGTACCAGCCTTGCTCGAAGTGTTTCATATGTATTCTTCCATTCTCATTACAATCCTATGAAGTAGGCACTATTACTTCTCCCATTTTTGAAGATGAGGAAGCTGAGGCCCAGAAAAGTTAAGTAAATTTGCCCGAAGTCACACAACTAAGAAGCAGCATACCATAGATTCCAACACAGGAAGTCTGGTTTCCAATGCCCTGATTTTAACCCTCGAATGCTGTTTTTCAACCAGTGTATGATTGTATCGGTGCTCTTTGACTTTGGCTACCACTTTACATTTTATTAATTTTAATCCACACTTATCTTATTCGGAGTAAATATCAAATCAATTTGAAAGCCTTTTTCCATACTTATTAGTATTATTTTTGTCTTCACATGTTTAGATTGCCCTCTCTTCAAAAGTCATTCAGTATTCAATAACTCTTTAAAGTCAGTTATGTAATTTCTAAAATATTACCTAACTTTTAGAAATCTATGGTTCAATTAGCATTATATAGCAAAATTTATGATGCATATACACCTTGAACAATTCCTCTGCTATAATTTTATCTTACATATATTCTCCCATATGTCCTTAAAGACAAATGTACAAGTACGTTCATTTCATCATTGTAAAAGCAAAAGGTTGGAAACAATTTAAATGCCCACCCATAGGGGACTGGTTAAGTAAATTATGGCCCATATTTGCAATGGAATACTATAAAGTCATTAAAAAGAATGAGTTAGATCTATATGTATTCATAGGGAACTAGGTTCAAGATACATGAATATTAAAAAAGGTGTAGAAGAGATACTTAGGATATTCCTATTTATGTAAAACAAAATATACACATATACCTATATATAAATAGAAAATTTCCAGTAAATGAATCTGGAAGGAGATTGCAGGAACAGACATATCTCAGTGTTCACTCTTGTGCTATATAAATGCTTACTATAGTCATATATTATTTTTAAATTAAAACGGAAACTAATGATAGAGAAAGGAAGACTCCATGCGTCTATGAGCAAAGCACTGCATCTGGAGCAAACATTCTTAATTCCTGTCCCTGACACCAAAGAAACTGGCATTTGTTATGGAAGAGGGCCATGTACCCACACACTCTTCCTGCCAACCAGGAATTTAAGCACTGTGAGTGCACAGGTTTCAAGTAAAAGGAAGGAAAGCACGTCTCACTGAGGTGAACAGAGAAGGTGTAACGGGTAAGCAGGTTAGAACAGGACCTTGAGGAGTTTCACTGAGGCAGTATAGGGCTTAGGAGAGTGGATTCTGGACCCGAACTCCCTGGATTCCAGTTTGGCTCCAGCAATGATTTGCCACGTGACCTTGGGCAAGTTACTTAGCTTCTCTGTCTTCAATTTCCTTATTAATAAATTGGGGATAATAATAGTACCTGTTTCATAGTGTGGTGATAAAATTTAAATGAGTTCATATACATAAAGCAAGTGGAACAGTACGTGTTGTACAAATCACTTTTCAAGTATTTGCTATTACTATCTAGTTAAACAGAAGAAAGGTAAATTATTTTCAAAAGGGAGTAAGATAATCAATTACAAATAGGAGGAAATTAAGCTAGAACTCTATTTCATACCTTATGCAAAAATAATTGGCAGGCAGATGAAAGATTTAAGTATTAAAAAACAAAATGATAACGGTATAATAGAAAACATAGGTGCATTAATTTATTATCTTAGTCACGAAAGACACCTTTCTAAATGTGATCCCAAAAGCGAATACTTCACAAAACTCATAGATCGAACACATTAAAAATTAAAAACTTCTTTAACGCGCACACATACACACAAACTGCTGTAATCAAAGTTCCAAGAAAAACAATGGGGAAATATTTGACCTCTCTAATGATCAAAGAAATGCAAATTAACAACAATGATCAATGCTCATCGATGCTGCAGATAAATGTGGCAAAACAGGCACTTGTCTACAGTGTCAACCAGAGTAGAAACTGGAAAGTGTTTTCTGGAAAAAAATGTGGCACTATGTTTCCAAAACTTTAAAATGCATATATCTTTTGGCCTAGCAATTCCTAGGAAAAAAAAACTAGGAATTTACCCTAGGAAAATAATCAGACATGTGCAGAATCCAAGATAGCAATCCCGAGACACGTTTTTATACCAGTGAAAAATTAGAAGCAACTTAAAATGTCCATCAATAGGAAATTGGGTCAATCAATAACTCATGATACATCCAGAAAAGAAATACCATAAAATGAAATATTTATTAATATGGAAAATGACCAGATTTATTTTAGGTGAAAAAGTCAGGGCATAAAGTAGTATGATTAATATGATCTTTTTTTGTAAAAAATAGTTTTAGGCATGGGCACAGAAAAAAGCCTGAAAAAATATACATTGTTAAAATGCTAACTGTAAAAATTTCTAGATAATAAGTTTCCAGGTGATTTTCACTTTCTTCTTTATAAATCTCTTCATTGGATGTATTTTTTTACAATGACAAGGTATTACCTTTATAGCAATTTTTTTAAAAAAACAATACTTTCCCTTGGGGAAATCAAAACAGAAGTAGACACTGAAAGGTGAGTATGACATACCTCTTCCCTACTGCTGCCTTTGGGTCTCTCAGTGATTTTCGTGTGTATTTGGTGGGCAGAAGAGTGAACGCAGACTAGGGGGAAAAAATCTATTTTTATTACAAGGGGAAGTACTCGATATGAGGACTTAACCTCTCAAGGCTAATTTAAATATAATCATCCTAAAGATTTTTTTGCCCCACTAAGATTCAGCTGGACAGGGTTTATAATTTCCTTAATCATCAAGTTTTTTTAAAGGTTGCTGACTGGAACAATGATATTTTTGAACAGTACCATAAATAGGCTCATGAACTAAACCAGACAAGGTAAGTCTTTCCTTCAAAGACAGCCTCTCCACACTCAACAAGCAGTTATTAAGCCCTGACTCTGGAGGGAGCACAGAAGATACTAAGTAAGTACATGAAACGTAGTCTCTCTCCTTATTAGGTTTGCTTTCTAGCAAAGGGCAGACAGACAAGTAAACACATAACACAGTTAACTCTTATAGATGCTACAGTAAGAGTAACAAACATAGGGGTACAAAGAAAGTCTACCTGGGGAGTGAGTGAAAAAAGCTTCGTAATGGGGTAACTCCTGAGCTGGGTCTGGGAGACGTAAAAATATCTGTCTTCAATGGGGAAGGGGCTCTTGAAATTAAAGGTCTGGATTTAGTTCAAACTCCACCAACTTTGTGATCTTGGGTAAGGTACTTCAGTATTTTCATCTATAAAAGGGGATAATAATAGTACCTAACTCATGGGGCTGTTATGAGGATTAAATGGCTAATGCATGTAAAGAGTTCAGAGCAGTACCTGGCACAAGGTAAGTGGTCAGTAAGTATTAGCTGTGATTATTATAACAACTGGTAAGACAGTCATTGATGGGGTTCAGGACACACTACCACAAAATATGACACCTTGGCATATTGAATATTTCAAGCTGAAGAAGTCTGAGAAAACAGCAGAAACAAGAATGTCACTCTAAACACCCCCCACCCTGTCCTTCTCCCCTGAAACAATCATAAAACCCTCATGTGAGAGGTGCCCTCCCTAAACCTGGAAGAAAGGAGCATCCTTAATCTCTGAAACAAGACAAAAGGACCTTGAGAAGGCTCCTAACACACAGGCCTTGCTAAGTTTCCCCAGTTTACTATACGTACCTCATACCCCTTGCCCTATTATATTTCTCTACGACTGTCCACACTTCATCAAACCCAGTATTAAAATACTCAGATTGAACTGTTTTTTTTTCTGGTCTTCATTTCCTTATGAAGACTCCTGTGTCACGTGAAACTTGTATTAAATAATTTGCATGCTTTTCTCTTGTTAATCTGTCTTTGTCAATTTAATTTTCAGACCCAGCCAAGGACCCTAAGAGGGTTGAGGAAAAGGTTTTCCTCCCGTACATCATCTTTTACTATCCTTATACATAGTTTTCTTTCTACATATTTTTTCAAATGAACCTAAAATAATTCTGTCCACAGAATTCTTGATTCCTACTCATACATGCATAGCGTATGTATCTGGAAGAGATTACAACACACTTGTAACCATAGTTTCCTCTATAGAAGGAAGTAATTTGGAACCTTATACAACTGAATTTTTAACATGTGCATATATTATTTTTAAAAAATAAAAATCTCTTGAGTTTTTTTTAAATAACACCTTAGTATTCTAATTTGAATTGCATTCATGTATATTGTAGACTGATTTTGCATTTTTATTATAAGAATCTGGGGGCTACTGAGCCACTGAAAGGTGGCTAGTGTGGCTGAGGAGGGAAGAACATCTGGTCTAGACCTTGAAAGAGGAATGGGTGTTTTTCTGATGAAGGGGAGTGGTGAGGACATTCCAGAGTTTGTTTGGGAAAGGCAAAGACATTTGAACAAGCACCGCATGTGAGTGACAGAGCCCCAGGTGTTGGGAATGGGTGGGGTAGAGGAGAGAAGTCCCGGGATGTAAGACAGAAAGAATGTGATAGGATGAAAAACTATGCTTTTTTTTTTTTTTCCCACCCAGCGAATTTCAGGATGGACAGAGGGGAAGGCAGAACCAGGACAGCCAAAACAAAGCTAAAGTGTAGTCTCTGTGAAGACAAGGACCATACCCATCCCATTCAGCGCTCTACCCCAACTTCCTAGGACAGTGCATGAAGGGCCCTCAGCAAGTATTCACTGAATAAATGAATGAATGAATGGAAAGCACACCCCAAACAACAGTAAGTTGTTTTGAGTAAGAAATAAAAGCAGGGACTTCCCTGGTGGTCCAGTGCTTAAGACTCCACTCTCCCAATGCTGGGGGCCTGGGTCTGATCCCTGGTTAGGGAACTAGATCCCACATGCATGCCGCAACTAAAAGATCCCTTATGCCCCAACTAAGACTAGCACAGCCAAATAAATAAATAAATATTTTTTTAAAAGAAAAGAAATAAAGTCAAATGATGATTTTGAGTATCTGAAAAAGAAATTAATCATAGCATGATAAATAGGAAAAAGACCACACAGCAGTCTGTTGCAGTACTAATGATAAATATGTGATGAATACCTACTGAATCAAAGAATGCATTTAATGTGGGTCTGAGAACATTAGGAAAACTTTTTTGAGGGTGACACAGCCCCTATCAAGTTTGTACTTGAAAACTAATACTTGAAAATGAGTTATTAAAATGGTGTAACCACAATAATTGAGATGGGGTGGGAGAGCAAAACTGAGGGACTTTAACAATGGTCAAAGGTGCAAAACTGGCTAGAGAGAGATCCGTGGAGCAGCTGCTTAAGGTATCTTATCACCGTTGCCAGGATGGAGATGACCGGTAAATGAATGACACGAGGCTGTTTAGTTTGCTGGAAGCAGTTAGGGCGCAGAGTCAGGACACCTGGGCTCCAGCCTCAGCTCTCTCACTCACTAGGCAGCCCCTATTCCCGCTCCTCCATCTATAAATGATCCCTAAGTTCCCAGCCAGCTCTGATATCCTGTGATTCTAAATTCATGAAGAGAAAGGAAAAAGTTCCACAGGCTGGCAATTTAAGGCCAGGACATCATCCATTGGCTGTTGCAGTCATTTTAAGGAAGAACTCTCCATTTAGTCACAAATATTTATCTGTCTTGCAAGGTAGCATGCACCGTCCAGTGATAGAAAATTAATGCAGCATAACCCCTGCTCTCAAAGAAGTTTCCGATTTAGTAAAACAGAGGAAAATAAATATGTAGAAATAAAAATTCAAGGCAGAATGTGGCAAGCGCCATGGAAGAAATACAAACAAAATGTTACTGAGCATCTGAGAGCAGTTGGGTGAGGCTCCCCCTCAGCGCAGAGCACAGTATGGAGGTGAGAGCGCCGCAGAAAAAAGGGCTGTTGAAGCTGGCCCTGCCACCCTTTCTGGAGCCACGCCCACTCAGTTTGCAGACAGCACTGGCCTGCGGAGCTGAGTTCATTCCCAGAGCTACAGTTGCTTTCAATACAGACAGTTCCCAACCAACAAACAGCTGGACTCCAGAAATTCACTCACTGCTTAGGCGTTGGGTACTCAGAACGCAGACATCACTCCTTATTGGTGATGAGGTCCTCAGACCAGCCCATAAAGGCCAACCTGAGCCATAAGGTAACTGAGATATAGCATGGAGACTATTTTGACATCATTTAACCCCTTATATTCAAATTTGTACAAAATGCAATTCTGAATTTTAAAAACAAGAACACATAATTTCGGAACACAACGGATTTTCCAAAAAGCAGCTCCTAAGGAAATTGTTCCACTTATCTATTGCTGGGTGACAAAGTACCCCCCCCTCAAAATGGTGGCTCAAGGGCTTCCCTGGTGGCGCAGAGGTTGAGAATCCACCTGCCGATGCAGGGGACACGTGTTCGTACCCCGGTCTGGGAAGATCCCACATGCCGCGGAGCGGCTGGGCCCATGAGCCATGGCCGCTGAGCCTGCGCGTCCGGAGCCTGTGCTCCGCAGCGGGAGAGGCCACAACAGTGAGAGGCCCGCGTACCACAAAAAAAAAAAAAAAAAAAAAAAAACCACTCAGTGGTTAGCTGGCGGATGGTGGATTTGGAGGATACAGGATGGTCATTCCCATGTCTGGCACTTTGGCAGGGATGTCTGGAAGGCTGGACTCAGCTGGGACTGTCCACCAGAGCACCAGTGTGCTGCCTCTCCGGGTGGTGGTCCCATGCAGTGGCACTTCTTATATGGCACTCAGGCCTCCAAGAGGCACAAGAGGCCTTAGCGTAAAAAGTCACACAACACCATTTAGACACGTTTACACCCTGTCCTATTCGTTGAGGACTCATACATCTCCCTAGATTCAGGAGGGGATGTAGATGCTGCCTCTTAATGGAAAGTGGGCCAAATAATTTGACACCTTGTTTTAAAACTGCCAAAGGGATGGAATTCATTGGAGGATAGAGGCACATATACCACAGGACAAGAATGGGACTGGAAAAGAAAGGTAACAAAAACAAGGATTTGATTCAGGCTTGAAGAGTTTCTTCCCGGTTTTGGAAAAGAAATTTTATTAATATTCATGTCACATCTTGACTGTGCTAAGCCCCCACCCAGTTCATAAAGAAACTTCCCTGTGAGGTCATTTGGGAGCACATAGGAGTTCCCAAGGAGGGTCTTGCATGCACTTAAGAATCAGTCTGTGTCACCAGTTGCACTGGTCTCTGACGCCATTTCACACAATATTTTTGAGAGACCTTCGAAAATGTTCAAAGGTGCAAAACTACTTCGAGAGATACCACAGAAAATGTATATTTTCGCTATGGCTACATCTGTTGGCTACTAGCAATCCAAGCCAAGGAGCACCGCTGGTCTCAGCCACTCCAAGCTCTGCATGGTGCCTGCTGAGGTGCAGATTACTGCTCATTGCATTGACTACTTCAATAGACATCTTCTGAAGGTAGCCATCTCCACCATGCTCTGACATCTCTGTAATCTCTTGTAAAGTGAAGAAGATGCACTTTATTCTCTGTGGTAGATCATTTAGAGACTCCCACCATAGAAGGTTGCTTGAACTTCAAAACAGGAGGAATTTTTATTCACACACAGAGATCCAGGATGCTGGAAAAGATAGGATGAGTTCAGAGGCCAAGGCCACAGCACATACGAAGGAGTAACTTCCCTCCATCCCTCGGTCAGTGCTTTGGCTAAGTTTGGCTCAGCATACCGGAGTCCGCCTTCCCCCAATATGGCTTCTTTCCTGTCCCGTGACACATTTCAAATGTGGCACACAATCTCACACCAAATATGCTCGAATATGTCTACATTAAATTTTTTTTTTTTTTTTTTTTGGTACGAACCCGTGTCCCCTGCATCGGCAGGCGGACTCTCAACCACTGCACCACCAGGGAAGCCCTACATTAAATTTTAAACACACTTTCAAGCTCTTCTCCACTCTTTTGGGTGGCGAGAGTAGGTTCTTAAGGAAAGAAGTGTTACTTTCCTTCACATTTTAATGTAGCCAAGCCTCAGTTTCAGTCTAATGAGGACGGCTACTCTACCCCTAATTATTACCCTTACAGTTCAGTATTATAGCTCCTCCTTCACTTATCTGTCTCAGCATCGCGACTGTGAACTGCAAAAAGGGAGGAGGCTAAGCCAAGTCTCTTGGTCACCAGTACCACCTTATATCCCAGTATCCAGCATGGTCCTGGGCACATGGCGGGTGTCCATAAAATATCTGTTGAAAAACTGACAGAGGAGAATTCAAATCAGTGCCATGGGTCTATAAAGTAACAAAAGAGTCTCAGTTATTT
This sequence comes from Physeter macrocephalus, assembly GCF_002837175.3. NCBI lineage: Eukaryota > Metazoa > Chordata > Mammalia > Artiodactyla > Physeteridae > Physeter > Physeter macrocephalus. The sequence goes on from NC_041219.1 coordinate 92,122,051, forward strand.
AAATAACTGTCAACAATCTGTCTTCAATAATAATCATCATTTAAGAATTCCGTAATAAAAAGACAATGTATCTTACTTAATAAGCATGCAATAAAAAATGACACTATCAGCTGGAACTCCAAACACAACCTCACCAAAATGTAGGGTTTCAATAGTCTGTTCATCTGTGTATCATCTGTGAAATGTCACTGTTTTATACATATAATCAGAGCCCTTCTTGCAAATTTTTTTTTTTTAATTTGAAGTGAAGAAGATAGAGAAACTAATGAAGATCAAGTTTGGTTTTTTTTCATATTAATTTATTTATTTGGTGGTACCCGGTCTTCGATGCGGCTCGCGAGGTCCTTAATTGTGGCATGGGAACTCTTAGTTGCAGCATGCATGTGGGATCTAGTTCCCTGACCAGGGATCGAACCCGGGCCCCCTGCATTGGGAGCAAGGAGTCTTATCCACTGCACCACCAGGGAAGTCTCAGGAAGATTAAATTTTTAAAAAGAGGTGTTCAGAAGCAGTCTCATAGCACAGGGAGATCAGCTCGGTGCTTTGTGACCACCTAGAGGGGTGGGAGGGAGACACAGAGAGAGGGGATATGGGGATATATGTATACACATAGCTGATTCACTTTGTTATACAGCAGAAACTAACTAATACAACAACGTAAGGCAATTATACTCCAATAAAGATTAAAAAATATATTAACTGAGGCAAACAAAGGATTAAAGAAAGATAAAAGAGAAAAAAAAAAGGAGGTGTTCAAGGTCTCCGGAGGGGAAGGAACATTTAAGGTGTGAAGAGGCATCTATGATTTTTTACTGTAAATGAACAACATGCAAATTTAATTCAAGTTATATGCAAACCAGAGTCTACTATTCCCAGTAAACAGCCTGTATTCCCAGTAAGCAGTAATTATTTTCTATAACAGGACAGTTTTAGCAAAACAACAACAGTATTAACAATATTAATCTCTGCCAAAATTATAATCAATATGATACTTTTCCAATGGGACTAGGGGAATGAGACAGTCCCTGAAACGAAGTCCATCAAACAAACGAAAGACAAAATGCATTGATTTTTCTAAGTGATGTGTGGCCTTGAGTTTGTGAACAGGACAGGCAGTTCACACCAGAGCCGAGGTGCCCTGGTTCTGTTCATTTGGGGCCACATGCGCAGGACAACAAGCCTCCTCACAATGGTGTGCCAGTGTTTCCTCACCCGGGCACAGAGATAGAGTATAGCGATGTCTACCCTGTCCCTGGCCTTCTGCTGGGCTTGTCAACAATGGTGCCACTTGGTACCAGCTCTGAGGCCCCATGGCGCTGAGAAAGGACCACCTCATTTCCTGTGCATGAGAAAATAGTCTGCAGATGTCCACAGACAAGTCACCACCAACCTAGACCGGATTTTGACATGAGCTAGAGATCCCCAAAGTCAGCCTTTCAAAGAGTGCATGCTGCTTAGATAAGAGCCATTCTTTGAAAGACATATTTGTTAGACGAGTCCAATATAAATGTCTTCCATTTGGTATTTGACCTGATTGGACCTGAAGGGAAAGCCAGGAGACACACAAAAGCCTAAAATTATCTTAGGCCCCCAAAAGAAAATACAATGCTTCATACAAGGGATATTGTATCATACATACAATTATTTTAAAATGTTTGGATTGTGCATTCTTTTAAACATTTCCACATGAAACTGGAAATATAGACAAAATTTTAGTATGCTGTGAGTTGGCAGAGAAAGAGAGGCTGTCTATTCTGCAAGTCAGCTGGATCAACAACCCAGACAGAACTGATGTCAATTCTTTTAAGCCAGCTAGTCAATTCAGCTAAACAATAAGTCATTTAAATAAATGTTTGGTCTGTTTCTCTCTTTTTCAATGAATTAACTGGTGGCTTGATGAAAATGTTCAAAGGGGTTTGATATTTTAACATTAGTAGATGTAAGTCAGACTCTTTGTTAACAGATTTTTTAAAAGGAGAGAAAGAAATCAAAACTGCCTAGCTTATATTTTAGGTGCCTCTGTAGCTAAAATACACCACCACCATTTCCCATAAAAAGGTTTGAGAACGTCCCCACACTTTCACCTCAACTGTTCAATTCAGCAGCATTACAGAACAAAATGTCTGGTGCTTATGAATAATGTCTCATTTTAGTAAGTGGTAAGAAAGGAGATTCAAATAAAACATATTGCAGGGCAAACCTTTCTTTTCCACAACCAAGTTCCTATCTTGGCCCATAAAGTAGGACCTTCCTCCCTCTCTCCCCCTTTTCTGTCATCATCCCTGCCCAAGGGAAGAGAAGTGACCTACCCAATTAGGGTGACTGGGATACCTAGGAAGCAGGAACTGAGTGTGCAGGGTGCAGCCTCCATCTCTTTGCCTTTTTCTCTCAGTCTCTCCGTCACTCAGAATGGACTGACCTTAAGACAAGCACAGTCTCTGCTCTAACATGCAGAAAGTGGTCTGCCCCTTGGAGAGAGATTCACAGCCTGGTATGGTCCAGCCCTGCCAGCAATGGGGTGGGTGAACTCAGTTCAGAGGCAAGGAATTAGGAAGCCCACTTGGCCACAGAGCTATGCTGTGATCCTTAATCAAGTTTGTTAACAATTTAGTTAAGATACTGATCTTTTATCTTACCCTTGATTCCAAACTCAGGAGGGGAAGAAAAGGATGTTATTTATTGCCCCTCCTAGAAAATTCAATACATTTAAATTCTACTTGTCTATTGTAATTGATATTTTTATTCTTCATTTGACTTTCTAATTCTGGCATCAGATTAATGCTGAATACAGGAATGGGAAAGCCTGGAATGCCTATCTACAAATATTGATGTGCTGGTAAACATTCACCAACCAGCTTTCTGGGAAGAAAAAGTCCTAGTTTTGATCATTTCTGTGCTGTGAATACTGCTATCATGGCCTATTTCAAGCCGCCGATATCAGTGACATCACTACCTAAATGTGGAGAAGAGAGGCTCACAATGGGCTCTCACAAGCTGTAACTAACAGGCTATTGCACGCCACCATCTATAAAGTACACTGAACTTCTGTTATTTCCCGAAAATTAAATTCCAAGGATTACTGTGCCACTTTTGTAAACAAACTACTACTTTATCATCTCTTGGAACTAATAAGTGACTACAACACTTATTATCCAGCTAGCTATTAAAGAAGAATCACCCACTTCAACATGCAATTCAAGCAAAATGTCTTCAGTTGAACCATCCTTCTTTTCTTTCCCATATTGGTTTTTTTTTTTTTTTTGCCTTCTCTCTTCTTTCCTCTACAAACCAGACTGTTTGGCTCTCAGTAGCAGCAGCAGAAACAACCCTGTGAAGGACTATTCACAGCAGTTTGAGAGATGTTGGTGACAATGTTCACTAAAATTAAAAGTCAAGACATATTAAGAGGTATTAATACTTGTGGAATTCCCTAGCTAGGCCCTCCTGAAGTTTGGGGAGAATATGGTATATTGGAAAGAATGGACTTGCAAGTGAGACAGAGCTGGATGTGAAAGCTACTACTGATATTTACTGGCTCTGCCACCCTGGAAACCTAAGCAGAAGCAGGCCTGTAACACTGTCTCCCTTTATTGAGAAAATGCCCCTGGGAAAGAGAGAAGGAAGATAATCTGGTCAATTTCCTTGCAAATATGTAATGACAGACCTCCAGGCAAACACACTCCCACTGTTTGCAGTGGGAGAATATTTATCTATGAAATGCTTTGGACAGGATGAACCAGATCTGCCTAGGACTGATTACTATAATAATCAAATCTGCAATTTGTGGATTTATGGAATTTTGTTCTCTAAAAATGTCATGTAATCTGTGTAACTATTGGAGTATAAAATGGACATATTTCATGAAAGAAACGGCTCTCTTCTTCATAAGTGACGTGACTGCACACATCACTTAGAGATCCTTTTGGTTAATGAGGGACAGAACTAGTCCCAGTGTAGCAAGAAACGACCTGGGAGCTGTGTTGGTTGGTCCCACACAGGTTCTCTCTGCTTCATCTGTATCTTGAAGCTATTCATATCTATTGAGTTAAAACAAATAGACTACCAGTTATTTCTCCAGCAAAGATGGGCTTATTCAGGATCAGCAGAGAACTGCAATTTGGGGTCTGCATCCATGGTGTGCTGCATGCAAGTCTGCACATGGAAGGGGAAGGAGACTACTTTTATAGAAGGGAAAAAGAAGTTGGGAGGGCTATAGTAAACAAAGAGTCCATGGCTTTTCATTGGCTGAGGCTTCACCAGGAAAGAAAAGGAGCCTTACTGCTTCCTGTTGGGCTATGCTATCATCACAAGGCATGAGAGCTCTGCCTTCTGGTCTCCCAACTCTATTTAATTGAGGTTTCTGTTTATTAATTTTTTTCATTTCCCCCTTTTGATCCAGATCTTTCTCTGAAAGCACCACTGATCAAGAGTCAGTTTCAGCAGTTTCAGTAGCTTTTTGTCCCTCGGTGCCAGGAGGGACCTTTCCTGGGTATAGTGTCTCATGTTGAAGGGAAAATGCAGATTGGCAACCTATTGAGGTCACATGTGAGTAACAAGGAGGGTAAGAGGGAGAACTCTCAGTCACTTTTAATCTAAAGTTAATATGCTGTAAAGATGACAGACACTGGTGATCATCTAATCATGACACAGCCTTCATTAATGATGACATTATTTCATCATCAAAGATTTATTGACAAACTTCCAACAGGCCTGGTCTGGATATCTTGGGAAAGCCGTCTCATCAGATGTCATCTGCTTCAATCCTGGGAAATCTTTAGTTTCATGTCACCAGATGATATGCAAGGTTCAATAAGGGTTTTGTGCTTTCTTTAGGTATGTCACGTGAATCCAAGAGTCTGTTCCCTGGAGTTTGGTGGCACTAGGGTTGGTTAGCAGTACCTGATAAGGGCCTTTTCAGTAAGGTTGAAGAGAGTTTTTCTGGAGGTGTCTTTTCTGAAAGACAAAGTCTTCAGGTTTCAAGGTGTGATGCATAAGGTCTTTGTCTCCCAGAGTGCACTGTGAAAATATTTCTCTATCAAAACATGGTTATTTTGAATAGAAGCAATTTGGCCTTTGCAATATTGGATTATCTCTCCTGTTATCACTTGTGGATCAAAAGAGGCAAGAGCCAAGTACATTGCATATTCTGTGACTGTCTCAAAGGGTGAGAGTTTATGAGTTACAAAAGTGGTGGATCTGAGATTTAGAAGGACCAATACCAATGCTTTTGGCCATGGTTTTGGAGGGCCTCTACAAATTTTGCCAACTGAGTCTTAATAATATTGTTAGTGTGTTCAACTAAGCCAGAGGACTGAAAATAGTAAGTGCAGTGAAAGTGCTGTAAAACCAGCCAAACAAATCAGTCTTCTCAAAATACCTGACCAGTAAGATAGGTTTCTTGATCACCATGAAGTTCAAGAGGAGTTCCCCAGGTAGAGATAATCCTTCCAAAAGGACTTTTGCCACAGAAGAGGCCTGTCTGCAAGGCAAGACTCCAGGCCAGTGTGAAAACCTACAGACCACGACTAAAACATATTTATGTCCATTAGATGGAGGAAGTTGTATGAGATCCATTTGCCAGACTTCAAATAGTCCAGTAGATAGTTTAAAATGTCTGGGAGCAGTACAAACAGGCTTCCGTGGGTTGTACTTCAGACAATTTGGACAAGTGACGTAGGCACTTTTTGCAACATTTTACTGTTTCCCCATCAATATTGATTTATAAAAGCTATCATTTTGCCAGTGGTTTAATGCATGTACAGTGATGAGGAGTGGGAATTTCAGAGTTTCCAGTAGGACTGGGTTTCTATTTGGTCCAAACCAGAGCTTTTGCTTTTTATCAAACCAACAATTGTTAGATTTCCAATCTTGCTTTTCCTTTCATGAGGCCAGTTATTAGGCTTCTCTAGATAGTTATTCTAAGTTATCATTTGAGGAAATATGCCTTTGGACTGACAGAGGGCTGGCCGTTCTTGGTTCCTTTAAGGGCAGCATTCCTTGTGGACATGTCAGCAAGGTGACTTCCCTTAGTTTCCAGAGACTCAAGTTTCAAAGCCCCAGAATCTTAATTTTTTAATTGACGTATAGTTGATTTACAATTTTGTATTAGTTTATGGTGTACAGCAAAGTGATTCAGATATATATATTCTTTTTCAGATTCTTTTCCATTACAGTTTATTACAAATATTGAATAGAGTTCTCTGTGAAGCCCCAGAACCTTAATCATAGCTATTAAGCAGGTAAAAGTATTGCATCCAATAATTCCTATAAACTGCCTGATGAAAGCGAGAGAGAAATGTGTGCCACTTATGCAAATAAGTGGAATATGTCCACTCTTTTCTGCATATTCTCTATCCCCCCAATTATGCACAAACAATGGAGTGCCAACTGTAAACACACTTTTTTTTCTTCTCTACGAAAAATCCCTGCTCTTTCTGTCTCTGGTCACCGCAGGAGATGCCTCGATGTCCACACGCCTGCAATAGATGGTTATGGGGAACCACTTCAGTTTTCAGATCAAGAGAGGTAGTGATGTACAGCACAGAACCTAATAATCAGAAGGACATTAACTCCTTTCGCTGTAACGGGCTGATTCACCACCAGCCAGCAGCCGAAGGCAAAGGTGTTGGTGGTGGTCATGTAACTGAGATCCAGCAGTGAAAGCTGGCCACCTCCTCCAGGGAGACCACTATCAACAAGAACATGCCAGCCATTCTCAGCAGCATCTGGCACATGATCCACAAGGGCAAGTGAGACAGGAAGACAAGAGTATTGCCATTTTGGAAAAGGATCAGGGAACAGCCTTGGGCAAAACAGGCCTTGCAAGCTAAAGAACAAAGGCCCTGAGGGCCTGAGTCCAGGGGAAGATGGGAACAGGCTCACAGGAATAAAAGATTAACTTTATTTCTGTTACACTAACAAGTATACCTAATTGTCACAAGACAAGAAGCTCAACTATAAATTTTAACCTTATCTGTTCCTGTGTTTCTTGCAGAAAATTCTCATGCATCTCCTTCCCCCCACAGAAGCGCTCCCTATCTGGAAATTATCAGCGATCATGAGACAAACTCTCCCTTTTGTTATAAAAGCAACTTGGCCCTTCTCCTTGGAGAGTGGGCACTTTTTTCCTGTCTTCTGTCTTGTGCACAAGCTCTCTCTTTCAATAAAAAGCTTTGCTTGCCTAAGAATCTCGCGGAAGTGATATTCATTTCTATGGTATTGCTGCCCAAGAATCTGGAAAGGGCCTGGCAACACAAGTACCGCTCTCCATCTGCCATGGCTGCCATCTGCAGAATGGGCACCATCTTTGCAGCCAGAAGCCAGTGATGGGGGAGAGGAGAGGACCCGCCCCACAGAGAGCTCCTGAGACCACTTGGCACCCCGCAAAGCAATAAAGATGTCAGCCAACTTTTCTCAAAAAGAAACAAAGAAGGAACCCTGAAACATATCAAACAGTTTAAAAACTTTTAAACTATTAAAGCAGATGATTTCCGGATTAAAATTCTTTGTAGTGTGACTAAAATTTTCTGATAATATAGGTGGCCTGGTAAAAGTCAAATAAACTTGTTTGCTAAGCATTAACTCAACGAGTATTTATTAAGCACCTCATACATGCCTGATACCTGCAAGGCCCTGAGAATAGACAGACGAACAAAATAACATGGTCCCTGCTCCTTCATAAAGAGGATGCGGTCTGGTAGAAAAACTGTCTTTAGACAAGTATCACATAAATAAATTTATTATCACACATCCTATTTAGTGCTGAGAAGAGAAAGTACAGATAGTACGAGAGAGTAGACAGGAGGACTATTCTTATATTGGGGTCAGACCTTTAAGCCAAACTTTAAGGACTGAGAGTGTTAACCAAGAGGTAAGTGAGGAAGATGTGCAGAGGCAGAGAAAAGAGATTTCAAACAGAAGGAACAGGCATCAGTATTTTTTTTAAGCTCCCCAGTGAATTCTAATGTTCAGACAGGCTGAGAACAACTACATAGATAGCTTCCTCCTCCTTGATTTCCTCTTCTCTTGGTCTCTGTGCTGCCGTGTTCTGTTTTCCCTCAACTTCACTGGATACTTCTTTTCACCGTTTCTTTTGCTGGTTCTACCTTCTCTATTGATCTCTACGTGATAGAGCCCTACAGGATTTGTCTGTGTTCCCTCCTCTCTCTCTCTTTCTCTCTCTCTCTCTCTCTCTCTCTCTCTCTCTCTCCTCTCCATCAACAATTTCATCCATCCATGGCCTTATATACAATCTATAAGCTGTTAAAAAACAGAATTCAACTGAGTACATTTTAAAGATCTTATTGGCTTTATGCAATGGTTCACAAATTGGGCAGCATCTAGGCTAGCAGAAAAAAAGGAGCTCTGAGGAGCTGTACAAAATTAAAGACTTTTATAGGCAGGAGGGAGCAGGAAGAAGGAAGTCATACTAGGCAAAATGTGGGCTGGTTACTGCAAGGTTACTTTCCTTTAGGGCATGGTAGGGGTCAATGGGGCAGATTACTTCACTAGTGCTGATCAGATCATTCCTGATTGACTGGTTTAAGATTCCATTTCTGGGAGAGTCAAAATTGCAATTAAGTGAAAGCTCAGCTTGGTGATGTGGGGCTTAGCAAAAGCAACTCCATTTGAGGCCCGTTGTCTTGTTTTTAACAATGCTGACAACTTCTGATTCCTTTCTGAGCTCCAGATCCAAATATTCAACCGCGTTTCAATCTCTACTTGAGTACAGATAGGCACAAACACACCTGACTTAACATGGCAACGCCAAGCTCTCCATCTCCATCTGCCATATTCCCTCCTATCTGCTCCCTCCCCAGAGTTCTGCATCCCAGTTAATGGTCCCACCAACCACTCAGTCACTCATGCCAGAAAACTGTGAATCGTCCTTGACACCTGCCTCTCTCCCCACTACCCTCCGCCTGTATCCAATCAATCACTGGATCCTATTGAATTCATTCTCAGATGCCTCCTGCTTCTCTCCATCTCCAGTGCTATAATCCTAGCTCAAGTCACCATAATCAAGCTATGTTACTATCCTCCTTAAAGCCTCTGAGTACTGCCCATTATGCTAGTAAAGAAGTCCCACCCTAGACCAATTACACCACAATCTCTGGGGACTGAGCCCAGCCCTCGATATGTTTTTGAATGTTCCCTGGGTGATTCTAATATGCAGCCATCATTGAGAAATACTGGCTACCTTGTTGAAAGCTGCTGAAAGTTCAAGTAAAATTCCCATCACCAGTGGAAGGTCCTTGGTGGCCCAAGCACCAGCACTTCCACTGGTTGGTGGGGATTAAGCCCAATGGAAGTGAGTTGAAGAGTGAATGGAAGTGAGGAAATGGTGCCCAAATACGGAGGTAATTCTTTCCAGAAATTTAGCTGAGGAGATCAGAGATACTGAATGGTAACTAGAGGTGGATTTGGTTTTTCACCTTTGCCTGTTTATAAAATGTGTAGGATTTGCACCAATTGATCCATGAGATAAATTTTTTCATTAAATATAAGATTCTGGCAAACACTAGCTGCCCAAGAGAAGATGGTGTTAGTGCAGTGCGAAAGTCCTGGATTGGTGTCCAGAGGCTCTCCAATCACATCCCGGCTCTGCCACCCTCTGACTATGTGCTCTTGGACAAATTACTTAAATTATCTGAGCCTCAGCTTTTTTCTCTTTAAAACAGTGATAACAACACTTAGCTTACAGGAGGTTGTAAGATTTAATAACATAACATATGCGAAGAATGTGTAAAACTGTACAAATCAACTCTCAAGTTCTCCCGATCCTCTAGTGCCCTCAAGTGGCTTCCTAGATGTCCTAAGACCACACACTAGTGTGCCCCATCATGGGCGGCTGAATGTATTTCTGTCATTTCCTGAGCCTCACTTCGACCCCCAAACTTCATTATCATTTACCCATCCCTTTATCCCCCAGTCTTAAAGCTGGACCTACTTGAGCTAGACTAACTGATGCTGAAAATGAGATGCATCTCGGATAACATAAACGCATTGCGTACGGGATATTCCAAACCTTAATATAAGTGTTGATTAACATGTAAACTTCAAAGCCAGAAGGGATGGCTATTAAACGGAGACAATTGTTTCGCATCCCCAAAATTACACCATGAAGTGGCATCCCAGGCTCCTAGTTTATCTCGTATTTCTTGACTCAGTATCTTTTTCCCTATTTAACTCAATTCCCCCAGGGTTGTTCTTTCTGTGACGTGGCTCTAAACACATTGCGTCACTCCTTGGCTCAAAATCATTTCCTGCACCCTCCTTCAGCTGGCACAACTCCCCTTGACAAGTGCCCACATCCACTGGGGTGGATGAGGAGTAGTTAGGGCCAAAGAAAATAATATCACTGTCACTTCTTCCATTTCTATGCAGAGATGACAGAAGAATTCTCTGCCTGAGAATCTGTTGACGCTCCAAAAATAGAGAAAGACATTTACTTTTTGTGTGTGTGCAGAGATGGCACGGGGAGGTTGGGGCAAGCTTTCTCTCACTCATTTTGTAGTTGAAAGTTTTATTGAGAAAATTGTAGTTTCACATGCAGTTGTAAGAAATAATACAGGGAGGGCTTCCCTGGTGGCGCCGTGGTTGCGCGTCCGCCTGCCGATGCAGGGGAACCGGGTCGCGTCCGGAGCCTGCGCTCCGCGACGGGAGAGGCCACAGCAGAGGGAGGCCCGCATACCACAAAAAAAAAAAAAAAAAGAAATAATACAGAGAAATCCTTGATTGTACAGTTTCCACCAGTGATAACATTTTGCAAAACTTTAAAATAATCTCCCAACCAATACACTGACGTTGATACCATCCAGCTTTCTTATTCAGATTAGATGTACCCAGTTTTATTCGTATTCGTTTGTGTCTGTGTGTGTGTGTGTGTGTGTGTATTAAGTGCTACACAATCACCTGCATGGATTTTTATATCCATCATCACAGTCAAGATAGTGAATAGTTCCAACACAAGGATCCCTCATGCTGTCCTTTTATAATCACATCTACCTTCCTTCCCTCAGACTGCGATCCCTATGACCTAGCAATCACTGATCTGTTCTCCATTTGTAAATGTTTGGTTTCATAAATGTTACATAAGTGGATGGTACAGCGTGTAACCTTTTGGGTTTGGCTTTTTTGGCTCAGCGTAATTCCGTGGAGAGTCATCCAAGTTGTTGCACATATCAAAAGTTTAATCCTTTTTATTGCTTAGAGGTATTCCATGATATGCATGTGCCTCAATTTGTTTAACCAGATATCTGTTAAAGGGCATCTGGGTTGATTCCAGTTTTTAGTTATTACAAATAAAATTGCTATGAACATTTGTGTACAAGTTTTTGTGTAAACATCAGTGTTCATTTTTCTGGGGTAAATGCCCAAGAGTGCAATTGCTAGGTTGAATGGTAATTGCATGTCTAGTTTTTTGAGAAACTTCCAAACTGCTTTCCAGAGTGACTGTATTATTTGCATTCCCACCATCAATGTACGTGTGATCCACATTTTTACTTTTAGTTTTCCTTTTGGTCTTTCTTCAGTGCTATCAGAAGGTAGATAGCTCTTTAATGGACCTCACTCATGAAGGTTTCTGATCAAACTCCAAAAGCAAGAGGATGAACAAAAGGAAACTACTGCTCGTCTGGATAATATAAAAATAATAGCCGCATTTATTGAGTGCTCACTGTATGCCAGGCGCTGTGCTAAAGGCTTCCTATGTACAAATCCTTTTATTACTCACAACAGTTATATGGGTAGGTTCTATTATCATCCCCAATCTGGAAGCTGAGGCTTAGAAATAGAAGTACTTAATTCATGGTTACCCAGCCAGTTAAGTGGCGGAGCTAAGATTTGAACATAGCGGGCTGTGCTCTCAAGTACCACATTATAGTGCCTCCAGTATAATAATGAAAGAAATGTCTTTGTGTTTCCAGAAGCAGCTGTGCAGGTTTCATTGTGGTGAAGACAATGTTTTTCTTTTTAAATATAAATGTAGATTTTACCATCTCTGGGAATTAAAGTATATCCTTGGTTTGTGTGTGTGTGTGTGTGTGTGTGTGTGTGTGTGTGTGTGTGTGAGAGAGAGAGAGAGAGAGAGAGAGAGATTCAACAGGTATGCATTGATTTTTTCTCAAAGGCTGCATGCATCCCCAGCTGATGTCTAGCCTCATCCTCTCCCCCATTCACACACCTCAGGCAATGGGAGAATGAAATACAGCACCCTGGTCCTCATCTGCAACTTAGAGGGGACAATTTAGGTCATATGGGAAGAGAATCAAGAAGAATTTACCCATAATATCTCAAAGTAAGTAGAAGGTCCTGGCAAATGTTTTCCCAACTAAGCATGAGTAGGAGGAAAATAAGTAGTACAATGATCGTACAAATATACTAGAGCAAAAAAAAATTAAGAGGAGGGCAGATAAGAACAAGCATACGAAAGACAGGTGAAGGACCCAGTCTAAAAGAATATACGACTTAAAAATTAGAAAAAATTCACTGCCAGTGTTTACACTGTAGAAACACATAATAAGATCTTAAAGACAAAATGATAAAACCACAGAGGTGAAAATGGAAACAGCTGAGACTATAACTTAAGGACAAAAACAACACCAAGAGAAAACTAATAAATGAGAAAGATCAAAGATCAAATAGGCTGAAAATGGAATTACAATACTGACAGAGAGGGAAGACTTAGTATAGTAATTGCACATTCAGAAAAAAGGATAAAGGATTTGACAATTAGAGCGGAAGAAACAGGTGTGAAAGAGAGATAGTGATGATCTTACGCAAGGATAATTTGTGTCTCTGGAGTAGAGAAACAAACAAAAAAATGAAACAAAAAAATTATTTTAAAAAGAAAATTTCCCTGCAATTAATGAAGAAGTCATTTTGGATATGAAATAGGCAGTTTATGTTCCAGGAAAAACTATATAGAATAATTAAAACAGATACATAGGCCGGCTGAGTTAATTACCTTTGGGGATTAAAAGGAAGAGTTAGAGGAATCAAGTTAGAAAAAACAAGTCACCTACATGGGAGAACAAAGTTGGACTGGCTTAGACTCCTCCACAGCATCAATGCCAGATGAGAATGGGGCTTTGTCTGTAAAGTTCTGAGGGGAAAAAAAGGGTGACTTAAGAATATCCAGACAGTTTTGTTGTTTGAGAATAAAGGCACATGTACATAGTCTCAAACATGAAACACCTTAGCAGATACAGCCCTTCTTGGGAAAACTACCAGAGATGAAATCCAGCTATACAAGGAGTGGACATGCTGGGGGAAAGCACTGGTATTATGTAGAGCATTTAAAGGAGGCGGTGTATGTAGTGGGTAGTTCAGGAGTCAGACCACTTGAATTTGCACTTTGGCTCTGTCAATTCTCATTTTTGTCCTCACATAAATTATTTAACCTGCCTCAGTTCCCATACCAGTAAGATGAGGATGATAATGTTGTGGTCGGTATCAGATGAAATAATCCATGTAAAGTTCTCAGCATAGTACTCAGCCCTAGATGCTGTTACACAAAAATTAAGGCATATCATTATAAAAACATAATAGCTCCAAAATTTTCAGACTTTTTATAATGTTTATAATCTTTTTGTTTCTTAATCTTAAGGACCAATATCTCTGTGATAAAGAAATTTTTTTAAACACTGAACTCTCCAGAAAGGTGGACCAGAAATTGGACCAGAAACTCTCTAGAAACATGGTTAATTCTGGGGAAGGACACTGGCTAGATAAGAGATGGGGGACTGGCTTTTCATGAACACGTAGCTTTTGAAATTGGTACCATGTGAATACGTCACCTATTTTTTTAAAAAGCAACTAAAATTCAAGAAACGTTTACCTAAGATTCCACAATTCCTTCATTTTTAATCACAATTTATTTTTCTTCTTTTTAAGTTCAAGCACAACTAAATTTAGTACTTCAATGTAAAATTAGCATGCACAGTATGGTCCCATTTTTGCAAAATTATTCTGAGCCAGTCACACCTCCATCTGTATATATGCAAAGAAAGAGGTCTGAAGTGATACCCAATGTTAACAATGATTATTTTCTAGGTGATGAAATTTGGGGTATAGTTTTCCTTATTCATATTTTTTCAGAACTGTTTGAATTTTTAATTAAGTATATATCATCTTTAAAAAGTCATGGTCCTAAATAAAGAAAGAAAAATTGTTAGCAAGGAAGAATAAGGGGTTTGTCCACATCTCACAAGGCACTGGGCTGTAAATGCCAAAGGCCACCCTGGAGGGCCCTGCTAATGCTCTAGCAGTATGATTCTACACGCTAACTCTCTACTTAGCAAGTGCGCTGCCAGGGGGTTATGATGTCCCACTGTGTGCCTTACTGGTTGTTTAAGTGGAAGACTGATGCCTGAACTACCCTCCAGCCAAACTGGACCACATGTCATTTCCCAAAGTGCCTTCTTTCCTCGTGCTCCATTCACCTAGAGGGCCACCTACCTGACCCCTCAGTTGCATCTTTCTTCCAAAGCCACAGCACAAACTGTGCCTTCCATGTACCTTATCCTAACCCGTAGACCCAATTTCCCCCTTTGAAGCCCCAAAGCACATTTTAACAACCATTTATGACAGTTCATTCATTTAATGAATGCTTATTGTACACACCCATGTGACTTACAGTACATTTGTTTGTATACATCTTATCCTCTGTCTTAGAACGATTACCTGGGGGCAGAAAGTATGTCACACTCATTAGGTGTTTCTATAGCACCCTTGAAAGGTCAAAAACTGTTTGTCTGGATAATTAAATAAAGGAGCACTGTGAGATTATAGAAAATATATAATATATATTGGTCTCTGCCCCCGGTTCCTGGCACAGAGCTCCTCAAACCCTTGTAAATTCCTAAGTGAGTGACATGAGCATTTGGAGGATCTTTATTTCTAAAGTGGTGACTCTGGGTGGGCTCCTGGATGGCTCCTGGATGGGGGCTGGTCACCAGAAAGACCAAGCCACGATTAGAAACTTGGAATTTTCAGCTCCCCCCCTCCATCTCCCAGAGAGGGAAGAGGGGCTGGAAATAGAGTTAATAATCATGCCTATGTGAGGAAGCCTCCATAATAGCCCAAGAGTATGGGATTCAGAGAGCTTCCAGGTTGGCAAATACACCAGGAGGGTGATGCACCCCAGCTCCATGGGGACAGAGCTCAGGACCCTCCCAGACCTCACCCTATGTATCTCTTCATCTGGAACTGGTAAATGGAAGTGTTTCCCTGAGTTCTGTGAGCTGCTGTAGCAAATTAATTAATCCTGAGCAGGGGGTTGTGGGAACCCCTGATTTGTAATCAAGTCAGACAGAAGTTATGGGTCACCAACCTGGGGACCTCCTACTTACAACTGGCATCTGAAATAGGGTGAGAGAAGTCTTGTTGGACAGAGCCCTTAACCTGTGAGATCTGACACTATCTCCAGGTAGATAGTGTTAGAATTGAGTTAAATTGTAGGACATCCAGCTGATGTCACAGAAGTTGCTTGTTGTGGGGAAACCACACACACACACACACACACACACACACACACACACACACACACACACACTTGGTGACCAGAAGTGTCAGAAATGAAGTGTATTCTGTGTAGGTAGTAAAGGACACAAAACTGAGTCTTTCCTCACACAAGCACTCAATGAGTGTTTGTTGACTTGAACTGATTACTTCATCCTTACATATTTTTTGAAGCTTTAAAGACTTTTAGGCTTTAAAAGCCAAGTGGTTTACATGCCTTCAGAATTATTTTAAGTTTTTCTAAAGAGCAAATATGCCCCCTTCCTCTAAAAATACTGGCACAGATCAAAATCCTTGGAGAGGGATAAGGTCCAAATAGCTAAACAATAGATTAGTGATTTTTATTCCCATCTGTTTCACCCTGAGGAGATACAACAACAATCCTAAAAACTGACATAGGGAAGACAATTTCACCCTAGTCCGCAAGTCTGTAATGTCCAACACGGCTCAGAAAAAATGAGTTCACGTTACTCAGGGTTTTCATCTTTTAACTGGGCTCTTTAATCACAAAAAGCTACATTTCTCAAAACCTAAATAAAGCTAATTTGACACATATAATTGTGCGTCATGTCAGTGATAATGTGAATACAATTTAGGGACTTCCCTGGCGGTCCAGCGGTTAAGGCTCCACGCTTCCACTGCAGGGGGCAAGGGTGCGATCCCTGGTTGGGGAATTAAGATCCCAGAAGCCCCGCGGTGCACACGGACAAAAAATTTTTAAAAATAAAAAAATTAAAGGCATCATAAATACAAAATAATACATAGAATTAAGGGAATACCTTTATGAAATAATGAGGATTATATATGGAGACTATTTGCCTTTGTTCTAGTCAGGGTTATCTTTCCAAAATAGGGTTTGTTGAAAACTCTATTTCCCCTCTTTTTCTCCCTCAACAGCGAGCAAAAACTAATGTGCTGCCACCTACTGACAACGGAATGAAAGTGTAGCTCAGAACGTGAAAAGTGTTTAATCTTTTTAACTGTTGACCCCAAACTTCAGAATAGGTGTTTACATTATCTTATTTTAAACTTAGTAATGAATTCCTTCAAGATTCTTAACTTTAGGGGAGAAAATAATCTTTGAATTGGTGTAAATGAAAAAGAAAGGCAACGGATGAGTGTGAATTTCACAGATTAGAAAGTTTAGCTGTATGCTTCAGTGGAGGATTGAAGTGATAGTTGAGTCACTCCCTTAACATGAAAAAGGGACAAGGAAACATAAGCAGATCTATACTAAGATACACTAGTGGTCCAGTCAGTCCAGTGTTATGTCACTGAGTAATGCTGCGCAGGAGACATACGGTCATTTGTGAGGACAGGGTGTGCTACCTGTCACAGGGGAGAGAGGGACCTGTTCTCAAACAGCCCTATTTTCCCCCAGTGACCCTTACATATCTATAGAATGAACCTAAACCCTCCTCGAAAGCAGGTTTCCAGCTGGTCCACTCTTTGGGTGAGCAAAGTTTCCCAATCAGCACACAATGAATAATA
Source organism: Physeter macrocephalus (assembly GCF_002837175.3). Classification (NCBI taxonomy): domain Eukaryota; kingdom Metazoa; phylum Chordata; class Mammalia; order Artiodactyla; family Physeteridae; genus Physeter; species Physeter macrocephalus. The sequence goes on from NC_041219.1 coordinate 92,139,064, forward strand.
TAAACAGAGGCGAGCCAGGTTCTGTACTTTTATATTCCCCAATAGATTTCTGGTTCTATGTGCAGTCCCCACCACATGGTAGGTACTTTATTGATATTATCTTAATGAATAAATAAGTAGAACCTCTTTCTGTTTCTCTTCAGTTTTCTGTGTTTGAGCTCCAAGGAGTGCATCAGAATCTGTTTGTATTGGATTGGCCAAAAAGTTCGTTTGGGTTTTTCCTTAAGATGGTATGGAAAAACCCAAACAAACTTTTTAGCCAACCCAATATATTGCTTTGATTATTTGGATATTTCTGGTAAAAATTAGCTTGAGCCTGAATCAGTAAGACAACTCCTCAACTTTCCACTTCAGTCAATATTATTTGTCAATTAAATTTTTAGTAAACTGTAAACTGAAGTGTAAAACCTGGCTTATGTTAGTGTAAAACCTGAAGGTTAACACTCAATGTGCCATGCAGGGGCAGAATCCAGAAAGAAAGTGGAAGAAGAGCCTGTACTTAATTAGGAGGATTAGAAAGAGGTGGTTTTTTTCTTTCTTTTTTTTTTTTTTTTTTTTTTTTTTGCGGTACGCGGGCCTCTCACTG